>NC_069499.1:486881710-487181710 GCF_027579735.1 Bombina bombina
ATAAAAATATAAAATACTAATAATATAATAATTAAACTGAAAATACATTAAATTTAAGCCTGATCTAGGGAAATTTCATTTTATAGCTTTCCCTGTGAAGGTTTTTATGTAAATGTCACAACACAAAACAAACAATATTATACCTTAACATTTAAGGAGTTGATTTCCATATCTGAGGAGCAATTCATAGGACCATCAGTTTCATATTTAACAATGTACAACAAGGTGTTATTGTTGAACTTGTAAGGCCACCGGAGATTAAGTATAGCTTTACTGAATCCACTTGGACCATTATTTCGAAGCTAAAAAAAAAAAAAAAAAAAAAAAAGAACAATAATTTTAAAAATGAATTATTAAACAGGGTTTTTAAAGCTTGAAAGATTATTAACTTGCTGTTCAACAAATGCAGTATATACATATATATATATATATATATATATATATATATATATATATATATATATATACACACACACACACACACACACACACACACATACATATATATACACACACACACATTTCATACATGTACTTCAGAACATATTTTGATGTAATGCTATTGCAAAATGATATATTACAAAAAGGCTAGAGTCAGCAATACTGCAATAAAAAAATATTCCAAGTAAGAAAATGGTTTTCAAACCTCTCCTTACGCCTCCCTAACAGGCCACATTTTCAGGATTAATTTGGATGAGAGCAGGTAAATAACCATTATTTCACCTGTGCTCTAGTTCAGATATCCTCAAAATGTGGCCTATTAGGGAGGCCTGAGAGGTTTAACCCTTTGAGTGCTAAGCTGGATTTATAGACCATATAGACCAAGAACTATACCATTGGAAAGGATAGGTGATTACCTTTCCAACGGTGGGTCTTGGGGGTTTGCAGCTGCTTAGATGCCTGAGATACAGGCTTCTAAGCAGCCTGCCCCCTTTCCCTATCTTGTCCATTGTAATTTTTAAATATAGTTGAGCGGTGACGTCATCACGTCATTGCGCGTGACTTTACCGCACACATAACGGGAAGCCCCGGAGATGCCTATCACTATACATGCTCGATCGCCGGGGTGGGAGTTGATGGGAGCCCCCAGATTGCTTTCAAGGTAGGTGAGTGCTAGCGACGGCTCTGAGCCGTCGTTAGCACTCAAGAGTAAACCAGTGAAGTACGAAAATTGACCACTGTTTGTTTTCAGTTACACCCACAGCCGTGGTTGGAAACTAGCAGTCAATGGGCTCCATGTTAAACTCAGCACTTTCTACTGTGGCCATATCACAGCCGTGGAGCATTTTTACTGATATAAAACTAATATTCTCAGTCTATTCTACCCTATAAATCACTTGTACTTACTCTCCCTTCCCCTCCCTCAATCTACTCCCTCTCACAAACATAGTGGATTTAAACACACTTAAAGTGATATTCAACAGTATGAGATTGTAATATAAAATGTTTAATTATATGCAGTAATAATAAACTATTTTTTTTTTACAAATATACGTTTGTTATTTATTTTGTCCCCTTTTCCTGTAATGTGTTAGGGAATTTTATTATTGAGCTGCCGCTTGCATATAAGTATACGGAAGGGGTTAAACACATTGTTAAAGTCAGCTCAAAAGCGGCAATGCACTACTAAGAGCTTGCTGGTGACAGATGGCTACACACATCTTGCCATAGGTTATCAAATTTGTTCAACTAGGCCCTAGTGGTGCATTGCTGCTCCAGAGCAGATTTTTAATTTCTTAGGCCCTTTCCAGGGCACACAAATAAATGCAAGAAATAGAGCAGTGACAAAATGCTCAAATACATGAAATCCTTTTTTTTTTTTTTTTAACATGTTTGTCTGTCTTTAAACCTAATGTATAATCTTACAGTGTCACTATGAATCTAATATGATTAACTAAAATTGTATTTTTTTATAGATTTTGAAAGGGCAATAATAATTGTAAAATCACATACTCTAATCACATGACTGAGATGCGCAGTTAGAGCGGTTGATTGACTCAGTGGTGGGATCTAAAGTGCACCGCGGGTCCCGAGTGTTAAACCCCTTTGCTATGTTAAACACATAGTAGAGCAGGGTCAGTAGTTGTAAAAGGACATGCTCTAATGGATGTTTTTGACTATTTTGGCCACTCAAGAATAAATTAGAACATTGCTATTTCTTTCTAACAAAGTTACCTCATAAATGTGCTGAACTAATGGTCCAATATCATCTTCTGTTAATGGATTCTCAATTGGTTCCCAGTTTGCAATAGGCAAGAATACCTCATTAGGCGTTGAAACGCTGCAATAAATACATAGTATAAAATTGCTATGACGTAAAAAAAATACGTTATACTGAAAAAATAAAATCACAAAGTTGTTTTAGAAAAAAAATATTTTATTATCTCAATTATTACTTTGTTTATTATTATAGGGTGTTTGTAGAGTGCCAACAGATTCCGCAGCGCTATAGACATAGGCGGTATACAAGATAACATTTATAGGGATCAAGTGGGTAGAGGGCTCTGCCGAGAGTTGCACTGTTGTAGTCGGCTCTTATGAAGGTGATCTACAAACAGCTGGGTTCATAGGCAGGGAAAGGTTAGTGTAGGTTGTATGCATCCCTGAACAGTAGAGTCTTTAGGGAGAGCTTGAAGCTTTCAAAACTAGGGGAGAGTCTTGTGAAGTGAGGCAGAGAGTTCCATAAGATGGGAGCCAGTCTGGAAAAGTCTTGTAAACGGGAATGTGAGGCGGTAACAAGAGAGGAGGAGAGTAGGAGATTGTGAGCAGAGCGAAGGGGACGGGAGGGAGAGTATCTGGAAAACAAGGTCTGAGATATAGGGGCGAGCAGTGCATTTGAGGGCTTTCTATGTTAGAGTGAGAGTTATGTGTGTAATCCAGGATGCAAGAGGAAGCCAGTGAAGGGATTGGCAGAGAGGTGTGGCAGATAAAGAGCGTTGTGTAAGGAAGATGAGCCTGGCAGAAGCATTCATTATGGATTGTAAAGGAGCTAGGAGGCAGCTAGGGAGACCAGAGAGGATGGAGTTGCAGTAGTCAAGGCGGGAAATGATGAGAGAATGGATTAAAAATATTAGTTGTGTCTTGTGTAAGGAAATATCCAATTTTATAGGTGTTTTTTAAGGTGGAAGCGGCAGGCTTTAGCCAAGGACTGAATGTGAGGAGTGAAAGAAAGATCTGAGTCAAGTGTGACCCCAAGACATCGGGCATGCAGGGTAGGGGTAATGATGGAGTTATCAACAGTTATAGAGAAATAGGGGGTGGAGATTTTGGAAGGAGGAAGAAAAAACATAATTTATGCTTACCTGATAAATTCCTTTCTCCTGTAGTGTAGTCAGTCCACGGGTCATCATTACTTCTGGGATATTAACTCCTCCCCAACAGGAAGTGCAAGAGGATCACCCAAGCAGAGCTGCTATATAGCTCCTCCCCTCTACGTCACACCCAGTCATTCGACCGAGAACCAAACGAGAAAGGAGAAACTATAGGGTGCAGTGGTGACTGGAGTATAATTTAAAAATTTAGACCTGCCATAAAAAACAGGGTGGGCCGTGGACTGACTACACTACAGGAGAAAGGAATTTATCAGGTAAGCATAAATTATGTTTTCTCCTGTTAAGTGTAGTCAGTCCACGGGTCATCATTACTTCTGGGATACCAATACCAAAGCTAAAGTACACGGATGACGGGAGGGACAGGCAGGATCTTTATACGGAAGGGACCACTGCCTGAAGAACCTTTCTCCCAAAAACAGCCTCCGAAGAAGCAAAAGTGTCAAATTTGTAAAATTTGGAAAAAGTATGAAGAGAAGACCAAGTTGCAGCCTTGCAAATCTGTTCAACAGAGGCCTCGTTCTTAAAGGCCCAAGTGGAAGCCACAGCTCTAGTGGAATGAGCTGTAATTCTTTCAGGAGGCTGCTGTCCAGCAGTCTCATAGGCTAAACGTATTATGCTACGAAGCCAAAAAGAGAGAGAGGTAGCAGAAGCTTTTTGACCTCTCCTCTGTCCAGAATAAACGACAAACAGGGAAGAAGTCTGGCGAAAATCTTTAGTTGCCTGTAAATAAAATTTCAGGGCACGGACTACATCTAGATTGTGCAGAAGTCGTTCCTTCTTTGAAGAAGGATTAGGACACAATGATGGCACAACAATCTCTTGATTGATATTCTTGTTAGTGACAACCTTAGGTAAGAACCCAGGTTTAGTACGCAGAACTACCTTATCTGAATGAAAAATCAGATACGGAGAATCACAATGTAAGGCTGATAACTCAGAGACTCTACGAGCCGAGGAAATAGCCATTAAAAACAGAACTTTCCAAGATAACAGCTTGATATCAATGGAATGAAGGGGTTCAAACGGAACACCCTGTAAAACGTTAAGAACTAAATTTAAGCTCCATGGTGGAGCAACAGTTTTAAACACAGGCTTAATCCTGGCCAAAGCCTGGCAAAAAGCCTGAACGTCTGGAACTTCTGACAGACGCTTGTGTAAAAGAATGGACAGAGCTGAGATCTGTCCCTTTAAGGAACTAGCAGATAAACCCTTTTCTAAACCTTCTTGTTGAAAAGACAATATCCTAGGAATCCTAACCTTACTCCATGAGTAACTCTTGGATTCGCACCAATGTAAGTATTTACGCCATATTTTATGGTAAATCTTTCTGGTAACAGGCTTCCTAGCCTGTATTAAGGTATCAATAACTGACTCCGAAAAACCACGCTTTGATAAAATCAAGCGTTCAATTTCCAAGCAGTCAGCTTCAGAGAAATTAGATTTTGATGTTTGAAAGGACCCTGAATTAGAAGGTCCTGTCTCAGAGGCAGAGACCAAGGTGGACAGGATGACATGTCCACTAGATCTGCATACCAGGTCCTGCGTGGCCACGCAGGCGCTATCAGAATCACCGATGCTCTCTCCTGTTTGATCCTGGCAATCAATCGAGGAAGCATCGGGAAGGTCCAAGGTGCTGTCAAAGCATCTACCAGGACTGCTCCCGGGTCCCTGGACCTGGACCCGTAACAAGGAAGCTTGGCGTTCTGGCGAGATGCCATGAGATCTATCTCTGGTTTGCCCCAAAGTCGAAGTATTTGGGCAAAGATCTCCGGATGAAGTTCCCACTCCCCCGGATGAAAAGTCTGACGACTTAGGAAATCCGCCTCCCAGTTTTCCACTCCAGGAATGTGGATCGCTGACAGGTGGCAAGAGTGAGACTCTGCCCAGCGAATTATCTTTGATACTTCCATCATCGCTAGGGAGCTTCTTGTCCCTCCTTGATGGTTGATGTAAGCTACAGTCGTGATGTTGTCCGACTGAAACCTGATGAACCCCCGAGTTGTTAACTGAGGCCAAGCCAGAAGGGCATTGAGAACTGCTCTCAATTCCAGAATGTTTATTGGAAGGAGACTCTCCTCCTGAGTCCATGATCCCTGAGCCTTCAGGGAATTCCAGACAGCGCCCCAACCTAGTAGGCTGGCGTCTGTTGTTACAATTGTCCAATCTGGTCTGCTGAATGGCATCCCCCTGGACAGATGTGGCCGAGAGAGCCACCATAGAAGAGAATTTCTGGTCTCTTGATCCAGATTCAGAGTAGGGGACAAATCTGAGTAATCCCCATTCCACTGACTTAGCATGCACAATTGCAGCGGTCTGAGATGTAGGCGTGCAAAGGGTACTATGTCCATTGCCGCTACCATTAAGCCAATTACCTCCATGCATTGAGCCACTGACGGGTGTTGAATGGAATGAAGGACACGGCAAGCATTTTGAAGCTTTGTTAACCTGTCTTCTGTCAGGTAAATCTTCATTTCTACAGAATCTATAAGAGTCCCCAAGAAGGGAACCCTTGTGAGTGGTAAGAGAGAACTCTTCTCTACGTTCACCTTCCACCCATGCGACCTTAGAAATGCCAGTACTAACTCTGTATGAGACCTGGCAGTTTGAAAGTTTCCTCGCGGTCTTAGCACCGCCAGAAGAGAGCCCAGAACCTTTGTGAAGATTCTTGGAGCCGTAGCCAACCCGAATGGAAGAGCTACAAACTGGTAATGCCTGTCTAGGAAGGCAAACCTTAGATACCGGTAATGATCTTTGTGAATCGGTATATGAAGGTAGGCCTCCTTTAAATCCACTGTGGTCATGTACTGACCCTTTTGGATCATGGGTAAGATTGTCCGAATAGTTTCCATTTTGAACGATAGAACTCTTAGGAATTTGTTTAGGATCTTTAAATCCAAGATTGGTCTGAAGGTTCCTTCTTTCTTGGGAACCACAAACAGATTTGAGTAAAACCCTTGTCCGTGTTCCGACCGCGGAACCGGATGGATCACTCCCATTAGTAAAAGATCTTGTACACAGCGTAGAAACGCCTCTTTCTTTATCTGGTTTGTTGACAACCTTGAAAGATGAAATCTCCCTTTTGGGGGAGAGGCTTTGAAGTCCAGAAGATATCCCTGAGATATGATCTCTAACGCCCAGGGATCCT
Source organism: Bombina bombina (assembly GCF_027579735.1). NCBI lineage: Eukaryota > Metazoa > Chordata > Amphibia > Anura > Bombinatoridae > Bombina > Bombina bombina. The sequence goes on from NC_069499.1 coordinate 486,888,188, forward strand.
GGACATCTCTTGCCCAAGCCTGGGCGAAGAGAGAGAGTCTGCCCCCCACTAGATCCGTTCCCGGATCGGGGGCCCTCACTTCATGCTGTCTTAGGGGCAGCAGAAGGTTTTCTGGCCTGCTTGCCCTTGTTCCAGGACTGGTTAGGTTTCCAGCCTTGTCTGTATCGAGCAACAGCTCCTTCCTGTTTTGGTGCAGAGGAAGTTGATGCTGCTCCTGCCTTGAAGTTACGAAAGGCACGAAAATTAGACTGTCTAGCCCTAGGTTTGGCTCTGTCTTGAGGCAGGGCATGGCCTTTACCTCCTGTAATGTCAGCGATAATTTCCTTCAAACCGGGCCCGAATAAGGTCTGCCCTTTGAAAGGTATGTTAAGTAATTTAGATTTAGAAGTAACATCAGCTGACCAGGATTTTAGCCACAGCGCTCTGCGTGCCTGAATGGCGAATCCGGAATTCTTAGCCGTAAGTTTAGTTAAGTGTACTACGGCATCAGAAATAAATGAATTAGCTAGCTTAAGGGTTTTAAGCTTGTGTGTAATCTCATCTAATGGAGCTGATTCAAGGGTCTCTTCCAGAGACTCAAACCAAAATGCTGCTGCAGCCGTGACAGGCGCAATGCATGCAAGGGGTTGCAATATAAAACCTTGTTGAACAAACATTTTCTTAAGGTAACCCTCTAACTTTTTATCCATTGGATCTGAAAAGGCACAGCTATCCTCCACCGGGATAGTGGTACGCTTAGCTAAAGTAGAAACTGCTCCCTCCACCTTAGGGACCGTTTGCCATAAGTCCCGTGTGGTGGCGTCTATTGGAAACATCTTTCTGAATATAGGAGGGGGTGAGAAAGGCACACCGGGTCTATCCCACTCCTTAGTAACAATTTCAGTAAGTCTCTTAGGTATTGGAAAAACGTCAGTACTTGACGGTACCGCAAAATATTTATCCAACCTACACATTTTCTCTGGTATTGCAACTGTGTTACAATCATTCAGAGCCGCTAAGACCTCCCCTAGTAATACACGGAGGTTTTCCAGCTTAAACTTAAAATTTGAAATGTCTGAATCCAGTTTATTTGGATCAGATCCGTCACCCGCAGAATGAAGCTCTCCGTCCTCATGTTCTGCAAATTGTGACGCAGTATCTGACATGGCCCTAATATTATCAGCGCACTCTGTTCTCACCCCAGAGTGATCTCGCTTACCTCTAAGTTCTGGTAATTTAGACAAAACTTCAGTCATAACATTAGCCATGTCCTGTAGTGTGATTTGTAATGGCCGCCCTGAAGTACTCGGCGTTACAATATCACGCACCTCCCGAGCGGGAGATGCAGGTACTGACACGTGAGGCAAGTTAGTCGGCATAACTTCCCCCTCGTTGTTTGGTGAATGATGTTCAATTTGTACAGAATGACTCTTATTCAAAGTAGCATCAATGCAATTAGTACATAAATTTCTATTGGGCTCCACCTTGGCTTTTGCACATATAGCACAGAGATATTCCTCTGAGTCAGACATGTTTAACAAACTAGCAATTAAACTAGCAAGCTTGGAAATACTTTTCACTCAAATTACAAGTAATATGGAAAACGCACTGTGCCTTTAAGAAGCACAGAAAAAAATTATGTCAGTTTAATAATAAGGAACCGGAAAAATTATAACAATCAGATTTTTCCCGGTAAAAGCATAAATTTAGCAAAGGATTGCCCCCATTAGCAATGGATAACTAACCCTTAATAGCAGAAAAAAAATGTACAAAATATAAACGTTTTTTATCACAGTCAAAGCACAATCTCACAGGTCTGCTGTGAGTGATTACCTCCGTCAAAATAATTTTTGAAGACCCTTGAGCTCTGTAGAGACGATCCGGATCATGCAGGAAGAGAAAAAGACTTTTGACTGAATTTTTGATGCGTAGCAAAAGCGCCAAAATAGGCCCCTCCCCCTCACCCACAGCAGTGAGGGAAGTTCAGTAAACTGTCTTAAATTAAAATAAACGACAGCCAAGTGGAAAAACAGTGCCCAAAAACAATTTTTCACCCAGTACCTCAGATAATTAAACAATTTAGCATGCCAGCAAAAACGTTTAAAATCAAATAACATGAAGTGTCATTAAACAGCCTGTTGCTAGACGTTCCCACTGCAAGTTAGGCTAAAAATTATATGCATATAGTATTACCCAGAGAAGTGCCATTCCCCAGAATACTGAAGTGTACACATATATACATAAACAGCCTGATACCAGTTGCTACTACTGCATTTAAGGCTGAACTTACATTATATTGGTATTGGCAGTATTTTCTCAGTCAATTCCATTCCTCAGAAAATAATATACTGCAACATACCTCTTTGCAGGTGAACCTGCCCGCTGTCCCCTGATCTGAAGTTTACCTCACTCCTCAGAATGGCCGAGAACAGCAAAATGAATTTTAGCTACGCCGGCTAAAATCATCCAAAAACTCAGGTAGATTCTTCTTCAAATTCTACCTGAGAAGGAACAACACACTCCGGTGCTGTTTTAAAATAACAAACTTTTGATTGAAGATATAAAAACTAAGTATAATCACCACAGTCCTCTCACACATCCTATCTATTAGTTGGGTGCAAGAGAATGACTGGGTGTGACGTAGAGGGGAGGAGCTATATAGCAGCTCTGCTTGGGTGATCCTCTTGCACTTCCTGTTGGGGAGGAGTTAATATCCCAGAAGTAATGATGACCCGTGGACTGACTACACTTAACAGGAGAAATAAGGAGCTCAGTTTTGGAGAGATTTAGCTTAAGGTAGTGAGAAGACATCCAAGATGAGATACAAGAAAGACAGTTAGTGGCATGGGTTAGCAAGGAAGGAGATAGGTCTGGTGCAGAGAGGTAGATTTGGGTGTCATCGGCATACAAATTATATTGAAACCTGAGACTTTATTAAGGAACCTAATGATGACATTTAGATTGAGAAGAGAAGGGGACCAAGGATAGAGCCTTGTGGTACCCCAACAGAAAGTGGTAATGGGGCAGAGGATGCCCCAGAGAAGGCTACACTAAAGATACGGGTAGCCAGATAGGAAGAGAACCACAAGAGAGCTTTGTCGCAAATGCTGAAGGATTGGAGGGTTTGAAGCAAAAGAGGGTGGTCAACAGTATCAAAGGCTGCAGACAGATCAAGGAGGATAAGCAGAGAGAAGTGGCCTTTGGGTTTTGCTGTAAGTAGTTAGTTGATAACCTTAACGATTGCTGTCCCAGAGAAGTGATGTGGGCGAAATCCAGATTGTAGTGGGTCAAGGAGGGAGTTTAATGTAAGGGAATGGGATAGACGTGCATATACTAGCTTTTCAAGAAGCTTTGAGGCAAGAGGGAGTAGGGAAATAGGGCGGTAGTTGGATGGGGAGGTTGGATCGAGAGAAGGTTTTTTGAGGATAGGTGTGACCAGTGCGTGTTTTAGATATGAGGGAAATATACAGGTGCTGAGGGAGAGGTTGAAGATGTGTGTTAGTATAGGGGTAAGGGTAGAAGAGAGGGGGGGGAGTAGCTGTGAGGGGATGGGGTCAAGGGAACAGGTAGTCAGGTGAGAGGACAGTATAAGGGCAGAAACTTCTTCCTCAGTAACAGGGGCTAAAAGAGCTGAATGTATGGGTTTGTGGGTTATGGATGATTGCAAGCTTTTGAGGGGGTGGAAGACTGGTAGTTTGTTTTAGAGCTGATTTAATTTCTGATGGAGTTTATTTTGTTATTGTAGTGGCTGGAAAAATCTTGAGCTGAGAGAGAATCTGTATTAGGAGGTGGGAGTGGGCGGAGAAGAGTACTGAACGTGGAGAACAGACGTTTTGGGTTTGAAGAAAGAGTAGAGATAAGAGTAGAGAAGTAATGTTGCTAAAGATTAAGGGCAGAATAGTAGGAGTTCAAGATGAACTTGCAGTGAAGAAAGTCAGCTGAATTCTGAGATTTTCTCCAGTGTCGCTAAGCAGTACGGGAACATCTGCATAGGTACCGTGTCAGAAGAGTATGCCAGGGCTGAGGATAAGTGTGTGATTTCCAAGCTATGGTACCGGGCCAGATTGTAAAGGACTAATGTAAGGGTGGAGTTATAGTGGCAGATAGATTGGTCAGGATAGGAAAAGGAGGGGATGGAAGAGAGGAGAGGTTCGAGCGAGCTAGTGAGCTGTTGCTGATCTAATGACTTAATGCTTCTGGGAAGTTTGGTGTGAGGAGTAGAGGGAGGGAGAGTTGTAGGGAGGGATGTGATGTTACAAGTGAGGAGATGATGGTTAGAAAGAGGAAAAGGTGAGTTTGTGAAGTTTGACATAGTGCATCGATAGCTGAAAAATCAGATCAAGGGAGTGACCGTCTTTGTAAATGGGAGAGTCACTCCATTGTGACAGGCCGAAAGATGAAGTGAGTTGCAGAAGTTGTTTTGCAGAGGAGGCAGTTGGATTGTCAACAGGGAGGTTGAAGTCGTCAAGAATGAGGACAGGGCTGTCTGAGGAAAGGAAATAAGGTAGCCAGGCAGCAAAGTGATCTAGAAATTGAGTTGAGGAGCCAGGGGGGCAGTATATGACTGCAACACGTATAGAGAGGGGAGAGATTAAGCTAATCTTGTGTTTTGAATGAGGAAATTGTAAGGGAAGAGAGGGGCTACAAACGTGAATACAGCGTCACTTGAAATTGACATATCAGATATTCAAGATATTTTAAGTACAAACATAATATGACACTTTCTTGTTTAACCTAAACCATATATTACCCATAAATAAAAATATTTCATGTGAATAATAAGAAAGATAAAAAGGAAGCATATTCAAAAAAGATAAATAATTGATCATTTGAAGAGGTTAAAGAGTGGGTTATAACGTAAATCTGGGCTTTTTTTAATTAATTGTTGAGACAAGCTTGTTATAATATCAACATCCATGTTTCATGCTTTACTTACCCTCTAATTTCAACTGCTGCTAATACTGCAAGATCAATCTCTATATTTTCTACATTGCTTGAATTATCATACTGATTAGAGCTGGAAAAAAAAGTAGACGACGAATTAAAACATATGCATGAGTCAAACAAAATACAGGACAAATTATTAATAAACTAAACTAGAACCATTTTTTTTTTATTGATCTAAAATATATTCAAAATATCTACAAACCCCAGTTTCACAAACTAACTAAAAACAGAATTTATGTTTACCTGATAAATTACTTTCTCCAACGGTGTGTCCGGTCCACGGCGTCATCCTTACTTGTGGGATATTCTCTTCCCCAACAGGAAATGGCAAAGAGCCCAGCAAAGCTGGTCACATGATCCCTCCTAGGCTCCGCCTTCCCCAGTCATTCGACCGACGAAAAGGAGGAATATTTGCATAGGAGAAATCATATGATACCGTGGTGACTGTAGTTAAAGAAAATAAATCATCAGACCTGATTAAAAAACCAGGGCGGGCCGTGGACCGGACACACCGTTGGAGAAATTAATTTATCAGGTAAACATAAATTCTGTTTTCTCCAACATAGGTGTGTCCGGTCCACGGCGTCATCCTTACTTGTGGGAACCAATACCAAAGCTTTAGGACACGGATGATGGGAGGGAGCAAATCAGGTCACCTAGATGGAAGGCACCACGGTTTGCAAAACCTTTCTCCCAAAAATAGCCTCAGAAGAAGCAAAAGTATCAAATTTGTAAAATTTGGTAAAAGTGTGCAGTGAAGACCAAGTCGCTGCCTTACATATCTGATCAACAGAAGCCTCGTTCTTAAAGGCCCATGTGGAAGCCACGGCCCTAGTGGAATGAGCTGTGATTCTTTCAGGAGGCTGCCGTCCGGCAGTCTCATAAGCCAATCTGATGATGCTTTTAAGCCAAAAAGATAGAGAGGTAGAAGTTGCTTTTTGACCTCTCCTTTTACCAGAATAAACAACAAACAAGGAAGATGTTTGTCTGAAATCCTTTGTAGCATCTAAATAGAATTTTAGAGCACGGACAACGTCCAAATTGTGTAACAAACGTTCCTTCTATGAAACTGGATTCGGACACAAAGAAGGTACAACTATCTCCTGGTTAATATTTTTGTTGGAAACAACCTTCGGAAGAAAACCAGGCTCAGTACGTAAAAACCACCTTATCTGCATGGACCAGATAGGGCGGAGAACACTGCAGAGCAGATAACTCAGAAACTCTTCTAGCGGAAGAAATTGCAACCTAAAACAAAACTTTCCAAGATAATAACTTAATATCTATGGAATGTAAGGGTTCAAACGGAACCCCTTGAAGAACTGAAAGAACTAGATTAAGACTCCAGGGAAGAGTCAAAGGTCTGTAAACAGGCTTGATTCTAACCAGAGCCTGAACAAACGCTTAAACGTCTGGCACAGCTGCCAGCCTTTTGTGAAGTAAAACAGATAAAGCAGAGATCTGTCCCTTCAGAGAACTCGCAGAAAATCCTTTCTCCAAACCTTCTTGTAGAAAGGAAAGAATCTTAGGAATTTTTATCTTGTTCCATGGGAATCCTTTAGATTCACACCAACAGATATATTTTTTCCATATATTATGGTAAATTTTTCTAGTTACAGGCTTTCTAGCCTGAATAAGAGTATCTATTACAGAATCTGAAAACCCACGCTTTGATAAAATCAATCGTTCAAACTTCAAGCAATCAGTTGGAGGAAAACCAGATTCGGATGTTCGAATGGACCCTGAATAAGAAGGTCCTGTCTCAAAGGTAGCTACCATGGTGGAGCCGATGACACATTCACCAGGTCTGCATACCAAGTCCTGCGTGGCCACACAGGAACTATCAAGGTCACCGAAGCCCTCTCCAGATTGAACCTGGCTACCAGCCTGGGAATGAGAGGAAACGGTGGGAATACATAAGCTAGGTTGAAGATCCAAGGTGCTACTATTGTATCCAATAGAGTCGCCTTGGGATCCCTGGATTTGGACCCGTAACAAGGGACCATGAAGTTCTGACGAGAGGCCATCAGAACCAAGTCTGGAATGCCCCATAATTGAGTTATTTGGGCAAAGATTTCCAGATGGAGTTCCCACTCCCCCGGATGCTCCTCCATCGCCAGGGAACTCCTTGTTACCCCCTGATGGTTGATATATGTAACAGTCGTCATGATGACTGATTGAAACCTTATGAATTTGGCCTTTGCTAGTCGAGGCCAAGCCTTGAGAGCATTGAATATCGCTCTCAGTTCCATTATGTTTATCGGGAGAAGAGAGTCTTCCCGAAACCATAGACCCTGAGTTTTCAGGGGTTCCCAGACCGCGCCCCAGCCCACCAGACTGGCGTCGGTCGTGACAATGACCTATTCTGGTCTGCGGAAGCTCATTCCCTGTGACAGGTTGTCCAGGGTCAGCCACCAACGGAGTGAATCTCTGGTTATTTAATCTACTTGTATCGTCGGAGACAAGTCTGTATAATCCCCATTCCACTGTCTGAGCATGCCCAGGTGCAATGGTCTTAGATGAATTCGTGCAAAAGGAACTATGTCCATTGCCGCAACCATCAACCCTATTACTTCCATGGACTGCGCTATGGAAGGAAGAAGAACAGAATGAAGTACCTGACAAGAGCTTAGAAGTTTTGATTTTCTGGCCTCTGTCAGAAAAACCTTCATTTCTAAGGAAACTATTATTGTTCCCAAGAAGGGAACTCTTGTTGACGGGGACAGAGAACTTTTTTCTATGTTCACTTTCCACCTGTGAGATCTGAGAAAGGCTAGGACAATGTCCGTATGAGCCCTTGCTTTTGACAGAGACGACACGTGAATCAGGATGTCGTCCAAGTAAGGTACTACTGCAATGCCCCTTGGTCTTAGCACCGCTAGAAGGGACCCTAGAACCCTTGTGAAAATCCTTGGAGCAGTGGCTAATCCGAATGGAAGTGCCACAGGTAATGCTTGTCCAGAAAGGCGAACCTTAGGAACCGAAAATGTTCCTTGTGGATAGGAATACGTAGGTACGCATCCTTTAAGTCCACCGTGGTCATGAATTGACCTTCCTGGATGGTAGGAAGGATCGTTCGAATGGTTTCCATTTTGAATGATGAAACCCTTAGAAACTGTTTAGAATCTTGAGATCTAAAATAGGTCTGAATGTTCCCTCTTTTTTGGGAATTATGAACAGGTTGGAGTAAAAACCCATCCCTTGTTCTCCTAATGGAACGGGATGAATCACTCCCATGCTTAACAGGTCTTCTACACAGTGTAAGAATGCCTGTTCGAAGATAATTGAGACCCGTGGAACCTTCCCCTTGGGGGTAGTTCCCTGAATTCCAGGAGATAACCTTGAGAAACTATTTCTAGCGCCCAAGGATCCTGAACATCTCTTGCCCCAGCCTGAGCAAAGAGAGAAAGTCTGCCCCCCACCAGATTCTTCCCAGATCGGGGGCCAACACTTCATGCTGTTTTGGTAGCAGTGGCAGGTGACTTGGCCTGCTTACCCTTGTTCCAGCCTTGCATCGGCCTCCAGGCTGGCTTGGTTTGAGAAGTATTACCCTCTTGCTTAGAGGGTGTAGCATTTGAGGCTGGTCCGTTTCTGCGAAAGGGACGAAAATTTGGCTTCTTTTTAGCCTTAAAAGACCTATCCAGAGGAAGGGCGTGGCCCTTTCCCCCAGTGATGTCTGAAATAATCTCTTTCAAGTCAGGGCCAAACAGTGTTTTACCCTTGAAAGGGATGTTAAGCAAAAGCGCTCTGCGCGCCACAATAGCAAACCCTGAATTATTCGCCGCTAATCTAGCTAATTGCAAAGCGGCATCTAAAATAAAAAAGAGTTAGCCAATTTAAGAGCTTGAACTCCGTCCAAAACCTCCTCGTACGAAGATTCTTTATTGAGCGACTTTTCTAGTTCTTCGAACCAGAAACACGCAGCTGTAGTGACAGGAACAATGCATGAAATTGGTTGTAGAAGGTAACCTTGCTGAACAAACATCTTTTTAAGCAAACCCTCTAACCTTTAATCCATAGGATCTTGAAAGCACAACTATCTTCTATAGGAATAGAAGTGCGTTTGTTTAGAGTAGAAACCGCCCCCTCGACCTTGGGGACTGTATGCTATAAGTCCTTTCTGGGGTCGACTATAGGAACTAATTTCTTAAATATAGGGGGAGGACAAAAGGTATGCCGGGCCTTTCCCACTCCTTATTTACTATGTCCGCCACCCGCTTGGGTATAGGAAAAACATCGGGGGGCACCGGAACCTCTAGGAACTTGTCCATCTTACCTAATTTCTCTGGAATGACCAAATTGTCACAATCATCCAGAGTAGATAATACCTCCTTAAGTAGTGCGTGGAGATGTTGAAATTTAAATTTAAAAGTTACAATATCAGGTTCTGCTTGTTGAGAAATTTTCCCTGAATCTGAAATTTCTCCCTCAGACAAAACCTCCCTCCTGGCCCCTTCAGATAGGTGTGAGGGTATGTCAGAACAGATATCATCAGCGTCCTCTTGCTCTTCAGTGTTTAAAACAGAGCAATCACGCTTTCTCTGATAAGTAGGCATTTTGGAAAAAAATGCATGCAATAGAATTATCCATTACAGCCATTAATTGTTGTATGGTAATAAGTATTGGCGCACTAGATGTACTAGGGGCCTCTTGTGTGGGCAAAACTGGTGTAGACACAGAAGGGGATGATGCAGTACCATGCTTACTCCCCTCATTAGAGGAATCATCTTGGGCAATATCATATCTATGGCATTATTATCCCTACTTTGTTTGGACATTATGACACAAATATATCACATATATTTAAATGGGGAGACACATTGGCTTTCATACATATAGAACATCGTTATCTGATGGTTCAGACATGTTAAACAGGCTTAAACTTGTCAACAAAGCACAAAAAACGTTTTACAATAAAACCGTTACTGTCCCTTTAAATTTCAAACTGAACACACTTTATTACTGAATATGTGAATAAGTATGAAGGAATTGTTCAAATTTCACCAAAATTTCACCACAGTAACTTAAAGCCTTAAAAGTATTGCACGCCAAATTTGAAAGCTTTAACCCTTAAAATAACGGAACCGGAGCCGTTTTTACATTTAACCCCTATACAGTCCCAGGTATCTGCTTTGCTGAGACCCAACCAAGCCCAGAGGGGAATACGATACCAAATGATGCCTTCTATAAGCTTTTTCAGTGGTTCTTAGCTCCTCACACATGCATCTGCATGCCATGCTTTCCAAAAACAACTGCGCATTAGAGGCGCGAAAATGAGGCTCTGTCTATGACTAGAAAAGGCCCCCAGTGAAAAAGGTGTCCAATACAGTGCCTGCCGTTTTTATTAAAACAATCCCCAAGATTTAACAACTATTAAAAGTAATAATCTGCCAAATATACTTAGGCCTAGATTTAGAGTTCGGCGGTAGCCGTCAAAACCAGCGTTAGAGGCTCCTAACGCTGGTTTTGGCCGCCCGCTGGTATTTGGAGTCAGTGATTAAAGGGTCTAACGCTCACTTTACAGCCGCGACTTTTCCATACCGCAGATCCCCCTACGCCATTTGCGTAGCCTATCTTTTCAATGGGATCTTTCTAACGCTGGTATTTAGAGTCGTTTCTGCAGTGAGCGTTAGAGCTCTAACGACAAGATTCCAGCCGCCTGAAAAAAGCAGGAGTTAAGAGCTTTCTGGCTAACGCCGGTTTATAAAGCTCTTAACTACTGTACCCTAAAGTACACTAACACCCATAAACTACCTATGTACCCCTAAACCGAGCTCCCCCCACATCGCCGCCACTCTATTAAAATTTTTAACCCCTAATCTGCCGACCGCCACCTACGTTATACTTATGTACCCCTAATCTGCTGCCCCTAACCCCGCCGACCCCTATATTATATTTATTAACCCCTAACTTGCCCCCCACAACGTCGCCGCAAGCTACTTAAAATAATTAACCCCTAATCTTCCGACCGCAAAGCGCCGCCACCTACGTTATCCCTATGTACCCCTAATCTTCTGCCCCTAACATCGCCGACCCCTATGTTATATTTATTAACCCCTAATCTGTCCCCCACAACGTCGCCGACACCTACCTACACTTATTAACCCCTAATCTGCCGAGCGGACCTGAGCGCTACTATAATAAAGTTATTAACCCCTAATCCGCCTCACTAACCCTATCATAAATAGTATTAACCCCTAATCTGCCCTCCCTAACATCGCCGACACCTACCTTCAATTATTAACCCCTAATCTGCCGACCGGAGCTCACCGCTATTCTAATAAATGTATTAACCCCTAAAGCTAATTCTAACCCTAACACTAACACCCCCCTAAGTTAAATATAATTTTTATCTAACGAAATAAATTAACTCTTATTAAATAAATGATTCCTATTTAAAGCTAAATACTTACCTGTAAAATAAATCCTAATATAGCTACAATATAAATTACATTTATATTATAGCTATTTTAGGATTAATATTTATTTTACAGGTAACTTTGTATTTATTTTAACCAGGTACAATAGCTATTAAATAGTTAAGAACTATTTAATAGTTACCTAGTTAAAATAATTACAAATTTACCTGTAAAATAAATCCTAACCTAAGATATAATTAAACCTAACACTACCCTATCAATAAAATAATTAAATAAACTACCTACAATTACCTACAATTAACCTAACACTACACTATCAATAAATTAATTAAACACAATTGCTACAAATAAATACAATTAAATAAACTATCTAAAGTACAAAAAATAAAAAAGAACTAAGTTACAGAAAATAAAAAAATATTTACAAACATAAGAAAAATATTACAACAATTTTAAACTAATTACACCTACTCTAAGCCCCCTAATAAAATAACAAAGACCCCCAAAATAAAAAATTCCCTACCCTATTCTAAAATACAAAAATTACAAGCTCTTTTACCTTACCAGCCCTGAACAGGGCCCTTTGCGGGGCATGCCCCAAGAATTTCAGCTCTTTTGCCTGTAAAAAAAAACATACAATACCCCCCCCCCAACATTACAACCCACCACCCACATACCCCTAATCTAACCCAAACCCCCTTAAATAAACCTAACACTAATCCCCTGAAGATCTTCCTACCTTGTCTTCACCATCCAGGTATCACTGATCCGTCCTGGCTCCAAGATCTTCATCCAACCCAAGCGGGGGTTGGCGATCCATAATCCGGTGCTCCAAAGTCTTCCTCCTATCCGGCAAGAAGAGGACATCCGGACCGGCAAACATCTTCTCCAAGCGGCATCTTCTATGTTCTTCCATCCGATGACGACCGGCTCCATCTTGAAGACCTCCAGCGCGGATCCATCCTCTTCTTCCGACGACTAGACGACGAATGACGGTTCCTTTAAGGGACATCATCCAAGATGGCGTCCCTCGAATTCCGATTGGCTGATAGGATTCTATCAGCCAATCGGAATTAAGGTAGGAATTTTCTGATTGGCTGATGGAATCAGCCAATCAGAATCAAGTTCAATCCGATTGGCTGATCCAATCAGCCAATCAGATTGAGCTTGCATTCTATTGGCTGATCGGAACAGCCAATAGAATGCGAGCTCAATCTGATTGGCTGATTGGATCAGCCAATCGGATTGAACTTGATTCTGATTGGCTGATTCCATCAGCCAATCAGAAAATTCCTACCTTAATTCCGATTGGCTGATAGAATCCTATCAGCCAATCGGAATTCGAGGGACGCCATCTTGGATGACGTCCCTTAAAGGAACCGTCATTCGTCGTCTAGTCGTCGGAAGAAGAGGATGGATCCGCGCTGGAGGTCTTCAAGATGGAGCCGGTCGTCATCGGATGGAAGAACATAGAAGATGCCGCTTGGAGAAGATGTTTGCCGGTCCGGATGTCCTCTTCTTGCCGGATAGGAGGAAGACTTTGGAGCACCGGATTATGGATCGCCAACCCCCGCTTGGGTTGGATGAAGATCTTGGAGCCAGGACGGATCGGTGATACCTGGATGGTGAAGACAAGGTAGGAAGATCTTCAGGGGATTAGTGTTAGGTTTATTTAAGGGGGTTTGGGTTAGATTAGGGGTATGTGGGTGGTGGGTTGTAATGTTGGGGGGGGGGGTATTGTATGTTTTTTTTTTACAGGCAAAAGAGCTGAAATTCTTGGGGCATGCCCCGCAAAGGGCCCTGTTCAGGGCTGGTAAGGTAAAAGAGCTTGTAATTTTTGTATTTTAGAATAGGGTAGGGAATTTTTTATTTTGGGGGTCTTTGTTATTTTATTAGGGGGCTTAGAGTAGGTGTAATTAGTTTAAAATTGTTGTAATATTTTTCTTATGTTTGTAAATATTTTTTTATTTTCTGTAACTTAGTTCTTTTTTATTTTTTGTACTTTAGATAGTTTATTTAATTGTATTTATTTGTAGCAATTGTGTTTAATTAATTTATTGATAGTGTAGTGTTAGGTTAATTGTAGGTAGTTTATTTAATTATTTTATTGATAGGGTAGTGTTAGGTTTAATTATATCTTAGGTTACGATTTATTTTACAGGTAAATTTGTAATTATTTTAACTAGGTAACTATTAAATAGTTCTTAACTATTTAATAGCTATTGTACCTGGTTAAAATAAATACAAAGTTACCTGTAAAATAAATATTAATCCTAAAATAGCTATAATATAAATGTAATTTATATTGTAGCTATATTAGGATTTATTTTACAGGTAAGTATTTAGCTTTAAATAGGAATCATTTATTTAATAAGAGTTAATTTATTTCGTTAGATAAAAATTATATTTAACTTAGGGGGGTGTTAGTGTTAGGGTTAGAATTAGCTTTAGGGGTTAATACATTTATTAGAATAGCGGTGAGCTCCGGTCGGCAGATTAGGGGTTAATAATTGAAGGTAGGTGTCGGCGATGTTAGGGAGGGCAGATTAGGGGTTAATACTATTTATGATAGGGTTAGTGAGGCGGATTAGGGGTTAATAACTTTATTATAGTAGCGCTCAGGTCCGCTCGGCAGATTAGGGGTTAATAAGTGTAGGTAGGTGTCGGCGACGTTGTGGGGGGCAGATTAGGGGTTAATAAATATAACATAGGGGTCGGCGATGTTAGGGCAGCAGATTAGGGGTACATAGGGATAACGTAGGTGGCGGCGGTTTACGGAGCGGCAGATTAGGGGTTAAAAGTGTAATGCAGGGGTCAGCGATAGCGGGGGCGGCAGATTAGGGGTTAATAAGTGTAAGGATAGGGGTGTTTAGACTCGGGGTACATGTTAGAGTGTTAGGTGCAGACGTAGGAAGTGTTTCCCCATAGGAAACAATGGGGCTGCGTTAGGAGCTGAACGCTGCTTTTTTGCAGGTGTTAGGTTTTTTTTCAGCTCAAACAGCCCCATTGTTTCCTATGGGAGAATCGTGCACGAGCACGTTTTTGAGGCCGGCCGCGTCCGTAAGCAACTCTGGTATCGAGAGTTGCATTTGCGCTAAATATGCTCTACGCTCCTTTTTTGGAGCCTAACGCAGCATTTGTTTGAACTCTCGATACCAGAGTTAAATTTATGGTGCGGCCAGAAAAAAACCCGCGGAGCGTTAACAGCCCTTTTACCGCCGAACTCTAAATCTAGCCGTTAGTAAAGTAATCGTTTTAGCCCAGAAAAATGTCTACCAGTTTTTTAAGCCCTAATGAAGCCCTTTATTCTTTTACTTAAACTAAGAAAATGGCTTACCGGTTCCCATAGGGAAAATGACAGCTTCCAGCATTACCGAGTCTTGTTAGAAATGTGTCATACCTCAAGCAGCAAAAGTCTGCTCACTGTTTCCCCCAACTGAAGTTAATTCCTCTCAACAGTCCTGTGTGGAAACAGCCATCAATTTTAGTAACGGTTGCTAAAATCATTTTCCTCTTACAAACAGAAATCTTCATCTCTTTCCTGTTTCAGAGTAAATAGTACATACCAGCACTATTTTAAAATAACAAACTCTTGATTGAAGAATAAAAACTACATTTAAACACCAAAAAACTCTAAGCCATCTCCGTGGAGATGTTGCCTGTACAACGGCAAAGAGAATGACTGGGGAAGGCGGAGCCTAGGAGGGATCATGTGACCAGCTTTGCTGGGCTCTTTGCCATTTCCTGTTGGGGAAGAGAATATCCCACAAGTAAGGATGACGCCGTGGACCGGACACACCTATGTTGGAGAAATTGTAAATATAACACTTGTATGTAAAAGTATTTAAGATATAAGTAAAGGCTTTCCAATAATCAATGAATCACTGTCAATTACATTGATTTAAGCATTGGATTATTGGTGCGTTTTAATAAAAAAAAATACAGAATATATTTAAATCTATGAGAGAGCTGTAGAATTGTGATTAAAAGTATTAACCATTTATAAAACACCCATAACTATAACAATAAGAATATATTTTCATACTATCAATGTACTTTACTGTACCTCCGAATTTGCAAGCTGAACTTTACTGAGTTGTCCATCTCAGTCAATTGATGTACACTAAAACGTAAGGCAGCTGTGATCTTAAGAGAGAAAAATAACAGATGTAGTTTTCTACAAAATACACTTTTTACTAAAATAAACATAGCTTTTTTAAGTTTCTAAGTATATGCAAAAGTTGCAAGAATCATACAATGTTTGCAGCTCTACATAAAGAAAGAGAGAAAATATTTTAAACCAAGGTTTTAAAGGAAATTAAACTATTTTAACCATTACAAAAACAACTCTTTCTATGAAGGCTGGCAAAAAAAACCCAACATGTCCTGCAACCAGCCAGGAAACTGTGGGAAATGTCTCTGCTTATTCACTGCACACATTTTAACATACAACTTTATGCATCTTTGTAGACATAGTTCATGTAAACATAGATGAAAGTGATGGTAAACTTTCCCCTTTGTAGTAAACAGATCCGGAATGTTAGCGATATTTTAGATGGAGTTTAATTCATCAGTTGTAATGAAGATGCGCTATAACTTACATTTTAATGTGGCAACAATTTTTTTTTTTGAGCTAATGGTTTGAACTGTTCTCCAATCAGCACTATAGCTAGAACAGCAATTGGAGAACAGTTCAAACAGTTAGCTCACAAAAAAAGTAAGTTAAAGTGTACTACAACTGACAAATTCAACTCAGAATAAGATTAGATTTCTAGTTGTATATATACAGTGTGCACAATTATTAGGCAAGTTGTATTTTTGAGGAATCATTTTATTATTGAACAACTACAGTGAGGTTTTAGCTTTCTTAGGATAATATCTGTCGGCTAGATTACGAGTTTTGCGGTAAGCTGAAAAAGCAGCGTTATCAGGTTCTAACGCTGCTTTTTCACGCCCGCTGCTATTACGATTCTTGCCGGTTTAGCGGCACTGCACACTTTTTTGGCCTTAACGCAAACCAACTTACGCAAATTGCGTAGTGTCTTTTTTCAATGGGACTTCCATAGTGCTGATATTACAAGTTTGTCCTGGAAGGTCAAAAAGTGAGCGGTACACCCAATCCCGTCAAGATTCCCAACGCATTTTAAAGTCAGTAGTTATGAGTTTTATGGTACAAAGCTGTAGCATAAAACTCATAACTAAAGTGCTAAAAAGTACACTAACACCCATAAACTACCTCTTAACCCCTAAACCGAGGCCCTCCCGCATCGCAAACAGTATAATACAAATATTAACCCTTAATCTGCCGCTCCGGACATCGCTGCCACTAGAATAAACATATTAACCCCTAAACCGCTGCACTCCCACCTCGCAAACACTAGTTAAATATTAACCCCTAATCTGCCGTCCCTAACATCGCCGCCACCTACCTACATTTATTAACCCCTAATCTGCCGCCTCCAACATCGCCGCCACTATACTAAAGTTATTAACCCCTAAACCTAACCCTATCACTCCCTAACTTAAATATGATTAAAATAAATCTAAATAAAACCTACTATTAATAACTAAATAATCCCTATTTAAAACTAAATACTTACCTATAAAATAAACCCTAAGCTAGCTACAATATAACTAATAGTTACATTGTATCTAGTTTATGGTTTATTTTTATTTTACAGGAAAGTTTGTATTTATTTTAACTAGGTAGAATAGTTACTAAATAGTTATTAACTATTTGATAACTACCTAGCTAAAATAAATACAAATTTACCTGTAAAATAAAACCTAACCTAAGTTACACTAACACCTAACACTACACTACAATTAAATAAATTACCTAAATGAAATACAATTAAATAAATCAAATACAATTAGCTAAATTACAAAAACAAACAAACACTAAATTACAGAAAATACAAAAACAAATTACAAGATCTTTAAAATAATTATACCTAATCTAATAGCCAAAATAAAAAAAGCCCACCCAAAATAAAAAAAAACGCTAGCCTAACCTAAACTACCAATAGCCCTTAAAAGGGCCTTTTGTGGGGCATTGCCCCCAATAAATCAGCTCTTTTACCTGTAAAAAAAAAATACACACAACCCCCCAACAGTAAAACCCACCACCCACACAACCAACCCCCCAAATAAAACCCTAACTAAAAAAAAACTAAGCTCCCCATTGCCCTGAAAAGGGCATTTGGATGGGCATTGCCCTTAAAAGGGCATTTAGCTCTATTGCGGCCCAAAGCCCTAACCTAAAAATAAAACCCACCCAATACACCCTTAAAAAATCCTAACACTAATCCCCGAAGATCCACTTACCGAGAGAAGTCTTCATCCAAGCAGCAAGATGTCCTCAACGAAACCGGCAGAAGTGGTCCTCCAGACGGGCAGAAGTCTTCATCCAGACGGCATCTTCTATCTTCATCCTTCCGACGCGGAGCGGGTCAAGACATCCAGCGCGGAGTATCATCTTCCAACGACGACTTCCCGACGAATGAAGGTACCTTTAAGTGACATCATCCAAGATGGCGTCCCTTAGATTCCGATTGGCTGATAGAATTCTATCAGCCAATCAGAATCTAAGGGACGCCATCTTGGATGACATCACTTAAAGGTACCTTCATTCGTCAGGTAGTCGTCGTTGGAAGAGGATGCTCTAAGGTTGGTTATATCAATTGTGCAACGTGAATTTATAATTTATAGATGCCCATGATATCCTTAGCCTTCTCTACCAAGATAAGAGGCCACTCTTGGGCCTTGGTACATAAAAGAGAAAATAACATTGACAGAAGGCTATTTAGAGTAGGAGAGCCTACTCACAACTCTCGTTACATTTCCCTCGAATTTTACATTTTCATTATACTGCAACTGTTAATTATAAAGAAGATATGGTAAACAGGGAGTGAACACTTGTTATATATACAAAAATGGAAAGAATAGAATTAACAGTATAAGATTGTATGGATATAGTCTGTTCCCTCACCTGATATTATAGGCAACTATTGTGCTTTGAAAAACGTGTAATACCTTCTAGAGAGGGGAATTTAAGTTACTGGAACGGTCCCTGCAAGACCTGTAATCTTAGGTTAGTTTATTATATAGATATACATATATAGTAGTCAGGGTTACAGTATAGTTCACAATGGGAACAACAGGTCATGTATAGTTATAACTTATGAAATAAAAATTTTTAGGATGCGGTATAGGCAAGATTAACCGCTTAATTCGACCTCCAAAACAAGGAGGTATATTAGGCATAAGTGGGGGGGGGGGGAGGTTGTTACTTAGATATAGTATGATAAACAGCCTATGTTCAAGGATAATAATAAGTTCTATGCTTGTAGTGAGGGGCAAGGACAATTATGGTATGATGCCTCTAAATACTAATGTTGAAATGTTGCTAGACTATTAGTCTATATAGGGAGACTTACGGGAGACCATTTTTGCTGTTGGTGGTACAGGACCAGCCTGCATTGAGAAACCTGACTAGTATTTTAATGTGCTTATATAAGGCTGTAAAGTTGTCTTCTGCTCAAACTAGTTATCCCTTAGGGTATATTAAGAAGGCAGGCACAGTAAATAATAACCACAGTCTCATAAACTTTTAGAAAAACCAAAAAATAGGTATGCATCCTGTCGCCTGGGCACGGGCCCTATGCCCATCGGCAGGAGAACATCTAGAGGTGTATAGACTAGGTAACCATGTAAAAGGGAATAACACAGTAATCTCTATTTATCATAGCAAAGTCAGAGACAATATCAATGGGAGATACAATAAGGTCTTATGACTATCTGGTAATTGATGATCCGGGTGCTCGTCATGCAAGTCAGATAGGGTGCATCAGGGCAATACAAGGGCGGTTATAAAACAGCTTTACATTTGCCAACTAAATAGTTAGTTATGCGCCTAGGGAGCCAGTACAGTGAGGGAATTCAATTAACCATACGCAGAATATAATAACAAAAACAGGTTTGTACAGAATTAGGGCACACAACATATACAAAGAGATTGAAAACATATGCATGCTAACTAAGAGCTTGAATATATAGTAAGTACAGGTACAATGCGAGTAGCATTGGGAGCACAAGGCATCTGGCGGGAAAACAAACTATCTGATTTTACTGAGGAGAAAACCCCTGTGCCCGGTAACAATATATTCTGCAACACATGCTGCATTACACATATGGCAACTAAGCTAGCACATGCAACACCCTTAAATATACAAGTCGTAATAGTAAAGGACATAAATATATAGAGTATGCAGTTATGTCTAGCCGGACCTGCATAAACATATTCAAATATATGGAAGCTCCAAAAAAAAAAAAAAATAATAATAAACTTATAATTGCTTTATAGGGCAGATAAGAAAATAAAATAAAAATTCAAGGGTAGAGAATAAAGTAGAGGCCTAACACAAGCTCAAATCAAATAGGCAGAAGCGTTCTGTCGCCATGGGACTCAGAAATGTCTATCCCACTCCGGTTGCACATTGTTGCGAGGGATCCCCCCGGTCTTCACCGCGCTGATCTGATACCAGTAAAGCTGTAAGAGAAGTACCGGGGTTACTGCCAACATCCTTAGAGCTCCCGGAGAGACACAGTGGGAAAAGGGCTTTGGGTAAGTCTGCAATGTTATTTAGTCCAGCTGCGAGGCTGGAAGACCTGTACGCCCGTCTTACTTTTTTACGCGGCCTCACCATCCGCTTTCCAATTAGAGACGACTTTGTCTTTAGCTGGGGGCAACTCTGTTCTTTAAGTGAGTGGTCTGCAGCAGGATCATTGAAGGCCCCCTCTATAATTCAATTTGCGCTAGTCAGGGGGATAGTGCTCACCGCCTCATGCTGGGTTAATCTGGTAGCCGGCCCATCAGCTGGAGGTGCTATGACCCCGGGCTTCGCTGCTGCATCACTCTGTAGTGCACATGGAGTGGGTGACGGGCGCTGGGGCCCCAGAGCACCGCATCCCGCCCGAGCTGCAATGGAGGCATGAAAAAGGGTACCCGGTCTTTTGAGATCAGCTTCAGCTTGGCGAACCGCCTCTTTAAGTGTGTAGTCAAAAGCGGTTTGATAGCTGTTCAAAAGCTTGCTCAGTTCTCATAGTATGTGTGCCATTGATGCCATATAACAGTGTTATAGTAGCTGGCGATCCACAAAATAGTGAACTGTGTCTTCTAGTTTCTCCCCGCGTGGTCGGGAAAATGGCTGCTGCTTTGCTTTCAACTCAGCGAGGCAGATCTATAGGCTAAAGCTTCGTCCGGGAACCAGCACGCTCCCTGATTTTAGTACCTTGTAGCTTCAGTATGGATAAATGCTGGTTTGTAATAAAGTATATGGACCCAAGCAGTCGCCAAAGTTGTACTTTATATGTAGGATAGCTGGAGCTGTTAAGATGTGCGACCGCTCAGGTCCAAAGCTGGCTCCGCCCCCCAGCTAGAAGTAAGCTTTTAACGCAGGCAGAGTAGCGCACATATTATAAGTTGAAAGCAAAAAGTTAGCACGCTATTGAAACCCAATGCACGCTAATTTAAAGGCTTCGTATACTGAGAACACATTAACTTTGTCTCCCCATAGACTTTAATGGAGCACGCTTTTAAAAAAATAAATAAAAAAAATAACACGTTAGACCAACTGCACTAAAGCTGAAAGTATGTTCTTTACATAGCAAAAAAATATATAATTTTTATAAAAAAATAAATTATATATATATATATATATATATATATATATATATATACACACACATATATATATATATATATATATATATATATATATATATATATATATATATATGCCTTACCTTAGTCAAAGGCTTCATTGGATTACCCAGATCACATACTACAAGCCGTAATTGGTCCTCAGTCTTAAATGCACAGGATAATCTTGATAATGCCTGGAAGATCAAACACAAAAAGTGAGAATGTAAAATTTCACATTTGAATGCTAAGAACTGTACTTAAAGAGATAGGTAAACTTTACTGAATTAAACGCCAGTATTACATAAAACTCTTAAAAACAGAGGCACTTTAATTCATTAAAGTTTAGAATGATGCTTATTTTTTAAAATACTTTTCTTTATGTTATGGTAAACATAACACCGATCCTCTGACCGCATCTACTGCTTTCTTTAGCAGATCAATGAAGAATTTGGCTACCTCCAAACGTTGTGTGCCCCCTTTGGTGTCCAGCTCGTGGAGCAACGCAATGATTGGAGGAATACGGTTTCGTCAATGATATGCTAATGAAGCAGCAGATGCGGGAGGAGGATCGGCGTTATGTTTACCATAACGCAAAGGTAAGTATTTAAAAAAAATAATCATCATTGTAAACTTTAATGAATTAAAGTGCCCCTGTTTTAAATAATACTTTTAGTTACCGGACACTTATTCATTAAACTTGACAATCACTTTAAAATGTTTATGAAGTAATGTAAGTGTGGATTTTGGGTTGATGAACTTAATGTACAAAACTAAGGAATAGTATCTCTTACATCTCATATATGATTTAATTACCCATTACAAAAATCACTTGCAAAAATAAGGGTTATAGTGACTCACCTCATTGTTTCGAACAACACCAATGAAGTCTGCCTGTGGTGGAATTTGGACAAAGAGTTCTGCTTCATATGCACCTTCACCTTGATTCTGCGCATTGACTAATAGTGTCAGTGGACTATCATCGCCTATATAAATCTGCTTTTGTTCACTGGTAACAGAAAGCAAAATTAAGTAATTAGAAAGGAATATATACATCTTAATAGCTATTTTTAGCTTAATTTTTTTCCACCTATTTGACGACATACAGAAGACACATTTTGCTATTAAGCTAATTTATATGCATGGTCTAAGTACCACCCACCCACACAGTAGCACTGATTGAACTTTCAAACCAATTAGCTTCCTATATAAGGAAAACCCTTCAACATATTTAATAAATTTGATCGTAACAATACTATAATAAAAATAATTTACCAGATGTAACTATTGGAATGTGCACCTTATTATTTTTTAGCGTGTTATGCAATTTGGGCAGAACGGTGTACCAACATTTAAATTAAAGGGAAGGTGTACTGTAAAACTTGATTCTCCTTAATGGATTTCCAATGGCTTGTTATACCAGCTGAAGAGTATAAAATGAATTGGAAATTGTTCCTTTAGGTTTATTTTTTAATATGAACTAGCTGGTTTAGCACTTTGAAACTGCCACCGATTCAAATGGGTTGAGCTTGCAGGGATATCAGTTATCCTTACAATTTTAATATTTATACATACACAAAGCCTCAAGAGAACAATTAAAAAACAGAATTTATGCTTACCTGATAAATTTCTTTCTCCTACGGTGTGTCCGGTCCACGGCTTCATCCTTACTTGTGGGAATATTCTCTTCCCTAACAGGAAATAGCAAAGAGGCACACAGCAAAAGCCGTCCATATAGTCCCCCCTCTGGCTCCGCCCCCCAGTCATTCGACCGACGGATAGGAGAAAAAGGAGAAACCATAGGGTGCCGTGGTGACTGTAGTGTATAGAGATAAAAATTTTTAAACCTGACAAAAAAAGCCAGGGCGGGCCGTGGACCGGACACACCGTAGGAGAAAGAAATTTATCAGGTAAGCATAAATTCTGTTTTCTCCTACATTGGTGTGTCCGGTCCACGGCTTCATCCTTACTTGTGGGAACCAATACCAAAGCTTTAGGACACGGATGAAGGGAGGGAACAAGTCAGGTAACCTAAACGGAAGGCACCACGACTTGCAAAACCTTTCTCCCAAAAACAGCCTCCGAAGAAGCATAAGTATCGAATTTGTAAAATTTGGTAAAAGTGTGCAGGGAAGACCAAGTCGCTGCCTTACAGATCTGATCAACAGAAGCCTCATTCTTGAAGGCCCATGTGGAAGCCACAGCCCTAGTAGAGTGAGCTGTAATTCGTTCAGGAGGCTGCCGTCCGGCAGTCTCATAAGCCAATCGGATGATGCTTTTCAGCCAAAAGGAAAGAGAGGTCGCAGTAGCTTTCTGCCCTCTCCTCTTACCAGAATAAACGACAAACAAGGATGATGTCTGTCTGAAATCCATCGTTGCTGCTAAATAGAATTTTAAAGCACGGACCACATCTAAGTTGTGTAACAAACGTTCCTTCTTCGAAACTGGATTCGGACACAGAGAAGGAACAACTATTTCCTGGTTAATATTCCTGTTGGAAACCACTTTTGGAAGAAAACCAGGTTTGGTACGCAAAACAACCTTATCCGTATGGAATACCAGATAGGGTGAAGTACACTGCAAAGCAGACAATTCAGAAACTCTTGTAGCAGAAGAAATAGCAACTAAAAACAGAATTTTCCAAGATAGTAACTTAATATCTATGGAATGTAAAGGTTCAAACGGAACCCCTTGAAGAACTGAAAGAACTAAATTTAGACTCCATGGAGGAGTCATGGGTCTGTAGACAGGCTTGATTCTGACTAAGGCCTGTACAAACGCCTGTAAATCTGGCACTGCTGCCAGACGTTTGTGCAACAAAACAGACAGAGCAGATATCTGTCCTTTAAGAGAACTCGCTGACAACCCTTTATCCAAACCCTCTTGGAGAAAGGAAAGTATCCTAGGAATTTTCATTTTACTCCAAGAGAATCCCTTGGATTCGCACCAACAGATATATTTTTTCCATATCTTATGGTAAATTTTCCTAGTCACAGGTTTTCTGGCTTGGACCAGAGTATCTATAACTGAATCTGAAAACCCACGCTTAGATAAAATCAAGCGTTCAATTTCCAAGCAGTCAGTTGCAGAGAGACTAGATTTGGATGTTCGAATGGACCTTGTACTAGAAGATCCTGTCTCAAAGGTAGCTTCCATGGTGGAGCCGATGACATATTCACCAGGTCTGCATACCAAGTCCTGCGTGGCCACGCAGGAGCTATCAGAATCACCGAGGCCTTCTCCTGCTTGATCCTGGCTACAAGCCTGGGAAGGAGAGGGAACGGTGGAAATACATAAGCTAGGTTGAACGACCAAGGCGCCACCAATGCATCCACTAGTGTCGCCTTGGGATCCCTGGATCTGGACCCGTAGCGAGGAACCTTGGAGTTCTGACGGGACGCCATCAGATCCATGTCTGGAATGCCCCATAGTCGAGTTAACTGGGCAAAGACCTCCGGGTGGAGTTCCCACTCCCCCGGATGGAAAGTCTGACGAATCAAATAATCCGCCTCTCAGTTGTCTACTCCTGGGATGTGAATTGCAGAAAAGTGGCAGGAGTGATCCTCCGCCCATTTGATGATCTTGGATACCTCTCTCATCGCTAAGGAACTCTTTGTTCCCCCCTGATGATTGATGTACGCTACAGTCGTCATGTTGTCCGACTGAAATCTTATGAATCTGGCCTTCGCTAGTTAAGGCCAAGCCAGGAGCGCATTGAATATCGCTCTCAGTTCCAAAATGTTTATCGGGAGAAGAGACTCTTCCCGAGACCATAGACCCTGAGCTCTCAGGGAGTCCCAGACCGCGCCCCAGCCTAAGAGACTGGCGTCGGTCGTGACAATGACCCACTCTGGCCTGCGGAAACTCATTCCCTGAGACAGGTGGTCTTGAGTCAACCACCAGCGGAGTGAGTCTCTGGTTAACTGGTCTACTTGAATCTGGGGAGACAAATCTGCATAATCCCCATTCCATTGTTTGAGCATGCACCATTGTAATGGTCTTAGATGAATTTGAGCAAAAGGAACCACGTCCATTGCTGCAACCATTAATCCTATTACCTCCATGCACTGAGCTATGGAAGGTTGAGGAATGGATTGAAGAGCTTGACAAGCATTTAGAAGTTTTAACTTTCTGCCCTCTGTCAGAAAAATCTTCATTTCTACAGAATCTATTATTGTTCCTAGAAAAGGAACCCTTGTGGACGGGGACAGGGAACTCTTTTCTATGTTCACCTTCCACCCGTGAGACCTGAGAAAGGCTAAAACAATGTCTGTATGAGCCTTTGCTTTGGAAAGAGACAACGCTTGGATTAGAATGTCGTCTAGGTAAGGTGCTACAGAAATGCCCCTCGGCCTTAGAACCGCTAGAATGGACCCTAGTACCTTTGTGAAAATTCTGGGAGCAGTGGCTAAACCGAATTGAAGAGCCACGAACTGGTAATGTTTACCAGAAAGGCGAACCTTAGGAACTGATGGTGATCTTTGTGGATAGGAATATGCAGGTACGCATCCTTTAAGTCCACGGTAGTCATATATTGACCCTCCTGGATTGTTGGTAAGATCGTCCGAATGGTTTCCATTTTGAATGATGGAACTCTGAGGAATTTGTTTAGTATTTTTAAATCCAGAATTGGCCTGAAAGTTCCCTCTTTTTTGGGAACTACAAATAGGTTTGAGTAAAAACCCAGACCTTGTTCCACTGTTGGAACTGGGTGTATCACTCCCATCTTTAATAGGTATCCTACGCAATGTAAGAATGCCTGTCTCTTTATCTGGTCTGAAGATAAGCGAGACATGTGGAACCTTCCCCTTGGAGGGAGTTCCTTGAACTCTAGAAGATACCCCTGAGAGACTATTTCTAGTGCCCAGGGATCCGGAACATCTCTTGCCCAAGCCTGAGCAAAGAGAGAAAGTCTGTCCCCTACTAGATCTGGTCCCGGACCGGGGGCTACCCTTTCATGCTGTCTTGGTAGCAGCAGCAGGCTTCTTGGCCTGTTTACCCTTGTTCCAGCCTTGCAGTGGTTTCCATGCTGGTTTAGGCTGGGAAGCGTTACCCTCTTGTCTAGAGGCTGCAGAGTTAGAAGCCGGTCCGTTCCTGAAATTGCGAAAGGAACGAAAATTAGACTTGTTCTTAGCCTTGAAAGGCTTATCCTGTGGAAGGGCATGGCCCTTTCCCCCAGTGATGTCAGAAATAATCTCCTTCAATTCTGGCCCGAAAAGGGTCTTACCTTTGAAAGGAATATTAATAATTTTGTTTTGGACGACACATCCGCCGACCAAGATTTTAGCCAAAGCGCCCTGCGCGCCACTATTACAAGACCTGAATTTTTTGCCGCTAATTTTGCTAATTGAAAAGCGGCATCTAAAATAAAGGAATTAGCCAACTTTAGTGCGTGAATTCTGTCCATGACTTCATCATATGGAGTCTCCTTTTGGAGCGAACTTTCTAGTTCCTCGAACCAAAAAGACGCCGCCGAGGTGACAGGAATAATGCACGAAATTGGTTGAAGAAGGAAACCTTGCTGAACAAAAATCTTTTTAAGCAATCCTTTCAATTTTTTATCCATAGGATCTTTGAAAGCGCAACTGTCCTCTATAGGAATAGTTGTGCGCTTTGCTAACGTTGAAACTGCCCCCTCTACCTTAGGGACCGTCTGCCATGCGTCCCTTCTGGGGTCAACAATGGGGAACATTTTCTTAAATATAGGAGGTGGAACAAAAGGTATACCTGGCTTCTCCCACTCCTTATTCACTATGTCCGCTACCCTCTTGGGTATCGGAAAAGTATCAGCGTGCACTAAGATCTCTAAGAATTTGCCCATTTTGCACAACTTCTCTGGAATTACCAAAGAATCACAATCATCAAGAGTAGCTAGTACCTCCTTAAGCAGGGCGCGGAGATGTTCTAGCTTAAATTTAAATGCCACGATATCAGGTTCTGCCTGTTGATAAATTTTACCTGAGTCAGAAATTTCTCCCTCAGACAGCCCCTCCCTCACTGCCAACTCAGATTGATGTGAGGGTAAAACAGATAAATTATCGTCAGCGCCTACTTGCTCATCCTCTGTATTTAAAACTGAGCAATCACGCTTTCTAGGAAATGCTGGCAGTTTGGATAAAAGATTTGCTATAGAATTATCCATTACTGCTGTTAATTGCTGCATAGTAACAAGCATTGGCGCGCTAGATGTACTAGGTATCGCCTGCGCGGGCAAAACTGGTGTTGACACAGAAGGAGAGGATGATGAACTATCCCCACTACCTTCATTTGAAGAATCATCTTGGGCAACCTTATTAAATGTGACAGTACTGTCCTTACTTTGTTTGGACGCCATGGCACAATTTGCACATACATTTAAAGGGGGAACCACCTTGGCCTCCATACACACAGAACATATGTTATCTGAAGGTACAGACATGTTAGGCAGATTTAGGCAGGCTATTAATGCAATAAAAACGATTTTATACAAAACCGTTACTGTCTCTTTAAATAACAAAAGGAACACACTTTATTTCTGAATGTTCAAGAAACTATGAAGGAAATATCCGATCTTTATAAAATTTACACCCCAGTGTCTTAATGCTTTGAAAGTATTGCACACCAAATATGAAGTTTCTAGACCCTTAAATAAGCAAACCGGAGCTAATTGTTCAATTTAACCGGTTCAAACACACTACAGTCCCTGCCACAGACTTTGATGCGGCTTTTACCTTCCTTAGGGGTTATTCACCACAGAAATAAGTCTTCCGGAGTCTGTTTCTTAGTCACAGGACTCTCTCACATAAAGTTGCATGCACTGCCTTTGGAAGTAACTGGGCAACTGAGGCGCGAAAATGAGGCCTCCTCCCTCTGCATACCAGAGTGAAGGGGCCTTTCTGACTAGATTAGGCGTTTAAACCAATGCCAGGTATAATTAAAACGTTCCCAAAAGTGTTTCTAAGTTCACAAAAACACTCCAAATGTCATAAGAATATGATATAAGCAAATCGATTTAGCCCACAATAGTGTCAACCAGTATAGAGCCCAATATATAAGCCTTTAATCTGTTACTCAGTCTAAGAAAATGGCTTACCGGTCCCATGAGGGAAAAACTGACAGTCTTCTAGCATTACTATGTGTTGTTAGAAAAGAGACTGGTCATACCTGAAGCAGATAAGTCTGCAAACTGTTACCCCCAACTGAAGTTCTCTGGTTTCAACAGTCCTGCGTGGTAGCAGCAATGGATTCTAGTTACTGGTGCTAAAATCATACTCCTCTTTTAACAGAACTCTTCATCACTTTCTGTTGTAGAGTAAATAGTACAAACCAGCACTATTTTAAAATAACAAACTCTTGATAGAAGAAATAAAACTACAACTAACACCACATACTCTTTACCATCCCCGTGGAGATGCTACTTGTTCAGAGCAGGCAAAGAGAATGACTGGGGGGCGGAGCCAGAGGGGGGACTATATGGACAGCTTTTGCTGTGTGCCTCTTTGCCATTTCCTGTTAGGGAAGAGAATATTCCCACAAGTAAGGATGAAGCCGTGGACCGGACACACCAATGTAGGAGAAATTAACATTTCAGTACTTCTCTCCAGGACACCCCACTGGGGGTGTAATTTATTCTCCTGGTTATGTTCACACAGCTCTTCCCTAGTGACTACTTAAGTATTTAATTGTTCAGTATGATATATTGTTTTTTTTCAGCAGGCCCAGCAGATTTACGTTATGTCATTAATATATTTAAAATTCATGGCATGTGAGAATGCTGCGGCCAAAACTGTAAAAAAATTATAATTTTTGGGTAGATTGTAGTAAATAATATTAAAAATGGCCCACTGACTACTGCCGTTACAGTGATCACCTTACTAAATTGTCATCAAAAGTAGCCACATGTGAATTTTTTCTTTAAAGGTGTTCACTGTTACCACAGTGATTACCTGACCATACAAACAAAATTAAGAGGGACTTGTCTACTGGAAAATAAAATGTATTTTCTAGACATGTCATTTTTTTTCTTTCATTGTGCATAATGTACTTTTAGCAACCAAATCATTGTGTGTTTTATTTACTTCTTTTTTTTTTTTTTTTATATTTTTATTGAGGATTTTACGCATAACAATAGGGTTCCAATATACATATCTATATGATACACTTTCTGATAGAATAAAAAGAAAAGATGCAGGCAGGATACAGTAAGATCATGGGAACATATTCGTGTTTACATAATGACAGGCCTCTATCCTCATTTTTTACTAGCATTATATTCATATACTTCAAAATAAAATAGGATACTATAAAAGGCTATATCTGGACAAGGAAAGTACTATTCTGTTATCTGCATCTGATAGACCTGGTTTTGTAAGTATATTTGATATTGCGAGCAAGCATATATGTCTAAGAATAAGGAGAATTTTGCTGTATAGGGATTCCATACATATGAAAAATAAAAAGGGAAATAAAATTGATGGAACAGGTTACACGTAAATAAAGGTGCTACCACTTGCTTGATATGATTTATACCTAAGGTTTCTTCCCCTGCAAGAGGTTGCTGTATCTGCAAATTAACACTGCCTGATATTAATGTTACCTACTCTGAGGTCCCTAGGGTACATTGCAGATTATAAACAGTGGCTTCAGTTGTACCAAGCAGTGTAGTTATCAAAGTTGTGTACATTCAGAGGGTAAATAGTTAATTCATAACAAAAGGATTCCAATATATATATACAGTGTACATTCTGATGAAAAATGCAAACAAGATACAATACAGTCATGAGGGACTTAGATGTGTTTGCATATTGACATGCTACTCTCCCATTTTTAACTAGCATTTTTTTTTTTTTACGTCAAAATAAACTATGATACTATAAAAGGCTAGATCTGGACATGCAGGACACTGTTCTGTTATCTACCTCTGACAGACATGGTTTTGCAAGTATATTTGAGTGGTATTAAGTGCCATGGTAAACTTATCCAAGTTATGCATATTCAAAGGATGATACTAACATTTCTAACTTTAACATTCTAGGCATGCTCCTTAAACTGAGCTAAACAGATATGCAGAAATAACAGGACGTCTCATACTGACGCTATCAGTAAAAGTTGTATCTCTATCCCCAGTGTCTCTTCAGGAAAGTCTGTTCGGGGCCTATGACCACGCGGGCTGCCAGGGGTCTGGGGTCTGTAGCTGTTAACATATTCATTTTCACCCCGGGTTCGTTTATCTGCAGGAGGTCTGATCTGGTTGCGTTTTTGCGCGTTTTGGGTATTCCTCCCTGCTCAATGTGGTTATTGCCGGGGCAGCCCCCCGTCGCCGCTCTCCACTATAGGTGTCCTCCATAATTTGAGAGCCCATTATTAAGGATCTTGCTGGAGCCTTCAGAAAATGCGCCCTGTTCAGGACACTGCACGGACACGTCCCCCTACTTTATTTTTAAAAGATCTGATTTGCAGTACTGTTCCAAGACCACCACTAGTCTATTCTCTTTCAAATTAGGGGTCTTGGAGCTTTGAAGCTGATATGGGAGCCGAGATTGAGGGGTTAGAAAAACCTGCCACATCCAGCTCCATTGCAGCCACTGGTAAATCCTGGCCCAGCCCCTTTGTGACATAACTACATGCGTACATGGTGACGTTAGCCAGCACTCCCATGAAGCCTTGGAGTACCTCCCACTAGGCAACCAATGGGTGGCCTAATGGGCGGTTCGCCGAAAACAAAATTTATGCTTTCCTGATAAATTTCTTTCTTTTGCGATGTACAGAGTCCACGGTTTCATCCTTACTTGTGGGATATTATCCTTCCTAACAGGGAGTAGCAAAGAGAGCACCACAGCAGAGCTGTCTATATAGCTCCCCCCTTAACTCCACCCCCCAGTCATTCGACCGAAGGCCAAGGAAGAAAAGGAGAAACTATAAGTTTTCAATAAAAAATACTATCTGTCTTGAATAGACAGGGCGGGCCGTGGACTCGGTACATCGCAAAAGAAAGAAATTTATCAGGTAAGCATAAATTTTGTTTTCTTTTGCAAGATGTACCGAGTCCACGGTTTCATCCTTACTTGTGGGATACCAATACAAAAGCTTTAGGACACGGATGAAGGGAGGGACAAGACAGGAACCGAAACAGAAGGCACCACTGCTTGCAAAACCTTTCTCCCAAAAATAGCCTCCGAAGAAGCAAAAGTATAAAATTTGGAAAATTTGGAAAAGGTATGAAGCGAAGACCAAGTCGCAGCCTTACAAATCTGTTCAACAGAAGCATTGTTTTTAAAAGCCGATGTGGAAGCCACCGCTCTAGTGGAGTGAGCTGTAATTCTTTCAGGAGGCTGCTGTCCAGCAGTCTCATAAGCCAAACGGATTATGCTTTTCAGCCAAAAGGAAAGAGAGGTAGCCGTAGCCTTTTGACCTCTACGCTTTCCAGCATAGACAACAAACAAAGAAGATGATTGACGAAAATCTTTGGTTGCCTGCAAATAAAACTTCAAAGCACGAACCACGTCCAAGTTGTGCAACAGACGTTCCTTCTTAGAAGAAGGATTAGGACACAGAGAAGGAACAACATTTTCCTGATTGATATTCCTGTTAGAAACAACCTTAGGGAGGAACCCAGGTTTGGTACGCAAAACCACCTTATCAGAATGGAAACTAAGATAAGGCGAGTCGCATTGTAATGCAGATAGCTCAGAAACCCTTCGAGCTGAAGAGATAGCAACTAGAAACAGAACTTTCCAAGATAGAAAGCTTAATATCTATGGAATGCATTCAAACGGAACCCCCTGAAGAACATTAAGAACTAAATTTAAACTCCATGGCAGAGCAACAGGTTTAAACACAGGCTTGATTCTAACTAAAGCCTGACAAAAACCCTGAACGTCTGGGACATCAGCCAGACGCTTGTGCAATAGAATAGACAAAGCAGATATCTGTCCTTTTAAGGAACTAGCTGACAATCCTTTCTCCAATCCTTCTTGAAGAAAGGACAAAATTCTAGGAATCCTGATCTTACTCCATGAGTAGCCTTTGGATTCGCACCAAAAAAGATATTTACGCCATATCTTATGATAGATTTTCCTGGTGACAGGATATCGAGCCTGAATCAAGGTATCTATGACCGACTCAGTGAAACCCCGCTTTGATAAAATCAAGCGTTCAATCTCCAAGCAGTCAGTTGCAGAGAAATTAGATTTGGATGCTTGAACGGACCTTGAATCAGAAGGTCCTGACGCAGTGGCAGAGTCCACGGTGGCAGAGATGACATGTCCACCAGGTCTGCATACCAAGTCCTGCGTGGCCACGCAGGTGCTATCAAAATCACTGAAGCCCTCTCCTGTTTGATTCTGGCAATCAGACGCGGAAGGAGAGGGAAAGGTGGAAACACATAAGCCAGGTTGAACGACCAGGGTACTGCTAGAGCATCTATCAGTACAGCCTGCGGGTCCCTGGACCTGGATCCGTAACAAGGAAGTTTGGCGTTCTGACGAGACGCCATCAGATCCAATTCCGGTGTGCCCCATAGCTGAACCAGTTGAGCAAACACCTCTGGATGGAGCTCCCACTCCCCCGGATGAAAAGTCTGACGACTTAGAAAATCTGCCTCCCAGTTCTCTACCCCTGGGATATAGATCGCTGATAGATGGCAAGAGAGAGTTTCTGCCCATCGGATTATCCTGGAAACTTCTATCATCGCCAAGGAACTCCTTGTTCCCCCCTGAAGATTGATATAAGCTACAGTCGTGATGTTGTCCGACTGAAATCTGATGAATCCAGCCGAAGCTAGCTGAGGCCACGCCTGAAGAGCATTGAATATCGCTCTTAACGCCAGAATATTTATCGGTAGGAGGGCCTCCTCCTGAGTCCACAAACCCTGTGCTTTCAGGGAATTCCAGACTGCACCCCAGCCAGTAGGCTGGCGTCCGTCATCACTATAACCCACGCTGGCCTGCGGAAACACATTCCCCTGGACAGGTGATCCTGTGACAACCACCAAAGAAGAGGGTCTCTGGTCTCTTGATCCAGATTTATCTGAGGAGATAAATCTGCATAATCCCCATTCCACTGTTTGAGCATGCATAGTTGCAGTGGTCTGAGATGCAAGCGAGCAAACGGAACTATGTCCATTGCCGCTACCATAAGTCCGATAACCTCCATACACTGAGCCACTGATGGCCGAGGAATGTAATGAAGAGCTCGGCAGGTGGATAAAATCTTTGATTTCCTGACCTCCGTCAGAAAAACTTTCATGTCCACCGAGTCTATCAAAGTTCCCAGGAATGGAACTCTTGTGAGAGGAATAAGAGAACTCTTTTTCACGTTCACCTTCCACCCATGAGATCTTAGAAAGGCCAACACTAAGTCCGTGTGAGACTTGGCTAGTTGGAAAGTCGACGCTTGAATTAGGATGTCGTCTAGATAAGGCGCCACTGCTATGCCCTGCGGCTTTAGGACCGCCAGAAGGGACCCTAGCACCTTTGTGAAGATTCTTGGCGCCGTGGCCAACCCGAAGGGAAGAGCCACAAACTGATAATGCCTGTCCAGAAAGGCAAACCTGAGGAACTGGTGATGATCTTTGTAGATAGGAATGTGTAGATACGCATCCTTTAAATCCACGGTGGTCATATATTGACCCTCCTGGATCATTGGTAAAATAGTCCGAATGGTCTCCATCTTGAAGGATGGAACTCTTAGGAATTGGTTTAGGATCTTGAGATCTGGAATTGGTCTGAAGGTTCCCTCTTTTTTGGGAACCACAAACAGATTGGAGTAGAAACCTTGTCCCTGTTCTGCTTTCGGAACTGGGCAGATCACTCCCATGGTAAAAAGGTCTTCTACACAGCGTAAGAACGCCTCTCTTTTTGTCTGGTTTACAGACAATTGAGAAAGATGGAAACTCCCCCTTGGAGGAGAATCTTTGAAATCTAGAAGATACCCCTGGTTTACAATTTCTATGGCCCAGGAGTCCTGAACGTCTCTTGCCCAGGCCTGAGCAAAGAGAGAGAGAGTCTGCCCCCTACTAGATCTGGTCCCGGATCGGGGGCTACCCCTTCATGCTGTCTTCGTGACAGCAGCAGGCTTTTTGGCCTGTTTACCCTTGTTCCAAGCCTGGTTAGGTCTCAAGGTTGGCTTGGATTGAGCATAGTTCCCCTCTTGCTTTGCAGCAGGGGAAGAGGAAGCGGGACCACCCTGGAAGTTTCGAAAGGAACGAAAATTATTTTGTTTGGTCCTTGTCTTATTTGACTTATCTTGGGGGAGGGCATGACCCTTCCCCCCAGTGATGTCTGAAATGATATCTTACAGTGCAGGCCCGAATAGGGTCTTACTTTTGAAAGGGATGGTCAAAAGCTTAGAGTTTGATGACACATCAGCCGACCAGGACTTAAGCCATAACGCTCTACGCGCTATAATGGCAAAACCTGAATTCTTTGCCGCTAACTTAGCGAGATGAAAAGCGGCGTCTGTAATAAAAGAATTAGCTAGCTTAAGAGCCTTAATTCTGTCCAGGATATCATCTAGTGGAGTCTCCACCTGAAGAGCCTCTTCCAGAGCCTCAAACCAAAAGGCAGCTGCAGTGGTTACAGGAACAATGCACGCTATAAGTTGAAGAAGAAAACCTTGATGAACAAAAATTTTCTTTAGGAGACCCTCTAATTTTTTATGTATAGGGTCAATGAAAGCACAACTGTCTTCAATAGGTATAGTTGTACGCTTAGCCAGAGTAGAAATAGCTCCCTCCACCTTAGGGACTGTCTGCCATGAGTCCCTCATGGTGTCAGATATGGGAAACATTTTCTTACAAACAGGAGGGGGAGCGAACGGAATACCTGGTCTATACCACTCCTTAGTAACAATGTCCGAAATCCTCTTAGGGACCGGAAAAACATCAATGTAAACAGGAACCTCTAGATATTTGTCCATTTTACACAATTTCTCTGGAACTACAATAGGGTCACAATCATCCAGTTTCGCTAAAACCTCCCTGAGCAATAAACTGAGGTGTTCTAGCTTAAATTTAAATGCCATCATATCTGAATCTGTCTGAGGGAGCAACCTTCCTGAATCAGAAATCTCACCCTCAGATAGCAAATCCCTCATCCCTACCTCAGAACATTGTGAGGGAATATCGGATACGGCAACTAAAGCGTCAGAAGGCTCAGCATTTGTTCTTAACCCAGAGCTACTGCGCTTCCCTTGCAACCCTGGCAGTTTAGATAAAACCTCTGTAAGGGTAGTATTCATAACTGAGGCCATATCTTGCAAGGTGAAAGAATTAGACGCACTAGAAGTACTTGGCGTCGCTTGTGCGGGCATTACTGGTTGTGACACTTGGGGAGAACTAGAAGGCAAAACCTGATTTCCTTCTAACCGAGAATCATCCAATGCCAAATTTTTATAAGTCAAAATATGCTGTTTGCAATTTATAGACATATCAGTACAAGTGGGACACATTCTAAGAGGGGGTTCCACAATGGCTTCTAAACAAATTGAGCAATGAGTTTCCTCAATGTCAGACATGTTTAACAGGTTAGTAATGAGACAAGCAAGCTTGGAAAACACTTTATTTAATGAAAAAAACACAATTTTCAAAAACGGTACTGTGCCTTTAAGAGAAAAAAAGGCATACACAAACTGCAAAACAGGTTAAAATTGCATAACATTTTCTGAAATTTTAACAGTGTATCCACAAAGCTTCAGAAATATTGCACCCCAAGTAAATAGGCAATAAACCCCAAAATGAGCAAACCGGATTGATAAAACCCAAAACCGGTACAAAACCCCTTTCAGCACCTTGCCACAGCTCTGCTGTGGCGCCTACCTGCCCTTAGGGGACGAAAATATGAGAATAAAGCTTTGTTTAGGCTCCAGAAGAGTAACAAGACCTCTGGAAATGCTGCTTGTCTGTATAACTAAATGCGCAACTGAGACGCGAAAATAGGCCCCGCCCATCTCACTCGATGTTGCTGGGGCCTACACCAAATCCATCAAACCCTGTGGGTTATAAAAACCCCTAAATAAGCCAAATGAACCCTCAAACAGATGTCCCAGCATAAGAATAAAAATGTTTACTCCAAGACACACAAACATTTGCTCAATATATCATCAAACTGAGTGCCCCATGAAATTAGCCCATTATGCAAGCTAGAAATGCCTCTTATAAACTAGGATTACTGCTTACCCTTCCCCTAATGGGGAAACTGTCAGCCTTTCTGAGTTAACACAGTCTCTGCAGAAATTATGACTGAACATACCTCATTGCTGTATAGCAAGAAACCGTTCCTCACACTGACGTTTTCCTGTACTCCTCAGCTTCTGTGGGAACAGCAGTGGACCTTAGTTACAAATGCTAAGATCATCATCCTCCAGGCAGAAATCTTCATCTATGTCCTGCCTGAGAGTAAATAGTACAAACTCTTGATTGAAGATAAAATAAAACTAACAGTTTAACACCTCTTCTCTTTACCCTTCCTGCTTAGAGCCAGCAAAGAGAATGACTGTTTTCTTTTTTTCTTGCAAAAGAAAACAGAGTTTGATCGTCAATCCCCCTGCATGACAAAAAGGACTCATAATGCGCATCAAACGCTTTACAGTACATTTAGGAAACATCTGGATAAATCAAGTCCATTGAACCGTGTTGTTAAAGGGACATAAAACAAAAAAAATATTTTATGATTGAGGTACAAGATACAAATTTAAACAATTTTCCAATTTAGTTCTATTATCCAATTTGCTTCTTTCTCTTTGTATCCTTTGTTTAAGAAACAGCAATGCACATGGGTAAGCCAAGAATATGAGACCCATATGTGTAGCCACTAATCAGCAGCTCCCGAGCCTACCTAGGCATGCTTTTCAATGAAGGATACCAAGAGAACAAAACCAATTAGATAATAGAAGTAAATTGGAAATGTGTTTAAAATTGCATGTTTTATCTGAATCATGAAAGAAAAAAAGTTGGGTTTCATGAACCTTTAATCATAAAATGTATTTACTATGGTAACATGGTCATATATTGTTGTGAAAAAAATAAATAATATTAATATTAAATAGCTCCTTTAGACTCCAGCTCACCTTTCCACTGACAACAATAAGTTTGGCTTACATATATTGTCTTCACCACAATCCAGCAAAATATGAGCCTATGAAATAAAAAATAGATATACAAATTATTAAACAATGTTTATGTAGCAATAGTGTACAATTAACGGCTAGCCATAATGGAGAGCTGCTTACATTTTTGAATTCTGAATCTCACAAAGAAATTGATCAGATTTGCTCACTTTTATTAAGCCACCTGGGCTGAACCTGATAGGTTATATAAATCCTCCTGGTCTGTGGCCCTCATGGACCAGAGATGGAAAACCCTGCTAGAGAGGACTTATTCCAGTCAAAGGTTAATTAATTTTTGCAATTTTTTATTTAATTTTAGGGCAAACTTTATTAGTTACAATTTAGTTTCATTTATTCAGAATATGGTTTTCCTACCAAGAGAACACCAAGCTATACAGAGTTGATGCCATTACAGACTAAATTAAGCAGTCTAATGAGAAGATAGATAATCTCTTTATTACCTATTCCTCAGTTGTTTTGCATAACCAACACAGTTATTTTAATATACTTTTTACCTCTGTAATTACCTTGTTTCTAAGCCTTTGCAAACTGACCCCTTATTTTCAGTTCTTTTGACAGACATGCATTTTAGTCAATCAGTGCACACATGAACAAACTCCCTCTGTCTGTGAAAACTGTCCAAATGCATTCAGATAAGAGGCAGTCTAACGACTTTGAAATCAGCATATTAGCCTACCTAAGTGTAGCTTTCAATTATGAAAACCAAGAGAACAAAGCAAATTTGATGATAAAAGTAAAATTGGAGAGTTGGTTAAAATTGCATGTCCTATCTGAATCATGAAATTTTCATTTTGACTAGACTGTCGCTTTGAGAGCACTCTCACTCCACTACAAACAACTTGAGGGTGCTTGGGTGCATATTATGCACTCACTCTTTATTTGTGACGCTTTGCAGAACAACTTTTCCCTTCCTCTGAAGAAGCCGGGAACAGTTAGGATTCACAGCAACCTGGGAGATCAGGTCAGTTTTGCACAGTGCTTATTGTGATAGCTTCCAGATTATAGTTAGGGATACAGAAAAACTCTCTACCTGGTTGGTCATAGCAAACAGCCACAAGGAGCAGAGCAGATGCATTTGATGAAATAAATATAAATGTACCTCAAAGAAAAATGTGTG
Source organism: Bombina bombina (assembly GCF_027579735.1). NCBI lineage: Eukaryota > Metazoa > Chordata > Amphibia > Anura > Bombinatoridae > Bombina > Bombina bombina. The sequence goes on from NC_069499.1 coordinate 486,926,418, forward strand.
GTTTTGTTGCTATACAACGGCACACATTGCTCTTGCTACTTTCTGTGTAGTGGTTCTATTTTAAGAGCTCACCTAAAATCTAGCCCACAATATGTAAAACAGCAGACACGTGTAATAATAACACATATTACAAAATAAGGTTCTTTTAAAAGATTGATAAAATTAATAGGTTTCTGAATTCTGCACATTTAAGAAAATATAGTAGTTTATATTTCAAAACTTTTAAATGAAACACAATGGGAAGAAATAAAAGTTACCTGTTTAGTTAGAGCAGCTGGAGTAACCTGGTTCAGGATAGGCAAAAGCCCAGATTTATCAACAGCAGATTTATAATCCATTTGGTATTCCATAAAAATCGAAATTGGTGTAAGCTTGTCCCTAAACTCTGAATCTTCCTAATTTTGAAGAAAACAAATATTTTTAATTAACCTTTACAAAAGAATCCATACATAAGATTGTAAACGTTGGTTTCAATCTGTACAACAATTAAACGAAAAAATAAAAACCTTGCAAAATGATTTTCCCTTAAACAGTGAGAGCAGGGCCGGCGTTTTGTATTAGGCAGCGTAGGCTGCTGCCTAATAGTGCACCAGCAGGGGGGCGCTGAGAGGAGTGCTGAATTGCCGACTGCTGCCCTATGATAAAAAAAAATTACAAGTATTTTTTATTTTTTTTAAATTTGATCTGTCTCTTCTGTGTGCTGAACCCCCCCGCTGCATTTATAGCCCATAATGTAATTGACTGTGTTTACATAGTTCAGAACATCACACACACACCGCGACGGACAGTCAGAGCCAGAGGAGCTCAGTGGAGGACTAGTGGTGATGACGAGGGAGGCGGAGCTCAGCTCACTTGCGTTGCGCAGCACAGACACAGCCAGCCAGTGAGTGGCTGACTCTAGTCTGACTGAGAGTGACTGGCTGCCTACCTGATGACCATCTCCATCTGAGCCACATGTGAGGAGGTGTGAGCCTGCGCTGCACAGATCATAATCAGATCCCATGACCAGGCAGAAGAGAGTGACTGGAGAGTGAGTGAGGAGGACTCGTCTCTCCAGAGAGCAGCAGCCAGCAGGTTACGGTAGGATTAGGAAAAAAATCATCATGGATGGGTGGCAGTGAATGTGATGGGATCATGGGGGGGCGTGGCGGGGGGTCTCGACTAGACAGTCAGTTAGTCTGACCTGAGGTCGGAACGGAAGCCTGACACGGTCACCTAACTGTATCTGTATGTAAACTGCAGCAGCTGGTTAACATTAAGGCCATGTGATGTATTCAGTCTCCTCATTTTTTCTTGTACTTTTCTGGTCCTGATGCCATGTTCCCATGTAACACAAAAGGAACAGTGCCCAATACTAAAGAGAATAAAGAAACAGTCTGAATCTTCTGCCGCATGACAGAGAAAAGCTCATTGACGGAAGTACAGTTGAGTTCTCTAATAGTGGGGGTACAACTCCCAGTAAAAGTTATAAAATACAGTTCACAGTTTATGAATTCAAATAAGCCCCATGTATATAAATCTTATACTCCCAATATAAAAAATATGTCTTCTTGTATATACAGGTTAAGTTATTTAAACAATGTTTATTTGAGAGGCTGGTGTGAGGCAAATAGGTCATTGACTGTTATTTATGTGTTGCTGAGTGATACTATCTGTTTCTGTGTAAAATACAGCTGTAGGTATTGTTGGTATTTAAGTATTTAGAGGTGAAAAGTGAAGGATATCTGAGTATTTTGCCTTTTATGTAAAAAGTCTGCAGTATCACTTTATTTTAAACATCACCATACAGCCAGTGTATGTGCGTATATATATATATATATATATATATATATATATATATATATATATATATATATATATATATATTTACACACATATACATATTATATATATATATATATATATATACATATATATTCACACATACACTTTATATGTATATAAAACACATTATATATATATATATATATATATATATTGTTTTAATTGCTATGCGGTGCAACCACTGTTTGATGTGTTATGTGGCATTACCATTGTCTGATTTGTTATTTGGCGCATCCACTGTTTGATTTGATTTGCTTTGATGCGCTACCACTGTTTGATTTGCATGTAGCCATCAATTAGCAAGAGCTATTCAGATGCTCCTATGCTTACATTCCTACTTTTCAAATACAGATAGCAAGAGAAGGAAAGAAAATTGATAATAGGAGTAAATGAGAAATTTGCTTAAAATTGCATGCATTGTCTGAAACAAGAATTAAAAAATTGGGTTTCATATCCCTTTAACTAGCAATGGGGATGGTGGCAAAATTTATCCTTGCCTATGTGGCCAAAAATCCTAGAACCGGCCCTGAGTGAGAGCAGCAGTGTGAGATGACAGATGTTACAGCACCAAATACAGTTGCCAGGTGTTGCCAGTTGCCAGGTGATGTTAAATTCAACAATTAGGTCATTCAACCATCTGTCTAGTAATATCAATACAATTAAAGGGACATTCCAGTCAAAGTTTAAATGCAAATAGATGAATTACATATGTAAATAGAAATAACAAATTATGCTTACCTGATAATTTCCTTTTCTTCTGATGGAAAGAGTCCACAGCTGCATTCATTACTTTTGGGAAATAAGAAACTGGCCACCAGGAGGAGGCAAAGACACCCCAGCCAAAGGCTTAAATACTCCTCCCACTCCCCTCATCTCCCAGTCATTCTGCAGAGGAACAAGGAACAGTAGAAGAAATATCAGTGTGAAAGGTGCCAGAAGAATAATAAGGACACCCCACATAAAATTACGGGTGGGGAGCTGTGGACTATTTCCATCAGAAGAAAAGGAAATTATCAGGTAAGCATAATTTATGTTTTTCTTCTTAAATGGAAAGAGTCCACAGCTGCATTCATAACTTTTGGGAAAACAATACCCAAGCTATAGAGGACACTGAATGCCAAGGCGGGAGGATACAATAAGCGGCCCATACTGAGGACACCAGGCCTGAACCTCTACCCAATAAAAAACCCAGCTTCGTCCGAAGCCGATACATTTTTTTTAAAGGAAAAGCCCAAAGGACACTGACTTGCAGCTAGTCCAGAAGCCAAACTAGAGACCGCAAAACGGACTCGACTGAGCCAACAGTCCTCCAGGAGACACCGTCGCCCAGGAGACAGTCCCCCACCATTGACCCCCCACTAGTGAAGGGGACACCAGCCGAAACCCCCAAGGGGACAAGGCAAAGGAGAACCGAGGAAACCGAAAGGTCCCCTAATACAAAAAAGAACACCTCCAAGAGTGAGTCCAGCTCACAGAGACCCAAACGGGCCCGAACAGGAAAAGGTGGCCACGCCTATACCAAGCGAAACCCGGGATAAGACCGGGCACAGAAGAGACAGAAGAGACAAAGTCCTCCCAACGTCTGAACATAGAATACCAAAGTATTCAACCACGAAAAACGTGTAATAGACCCAGGTGAAAAACTCCAAGTTTGAGAACACAGAGTCCATATCAGGACAACACTTGTGAGGAAGAAGCAGTCAAGCAAAGAACAGACTGCAAAATCAACCCCCAGACAGAGGGCAAGCTCCAGGCAACCAAAGCCGCCGGAACTATACAGGTCCCAAAAAAGGGGAACACAAAACCTCAATCGAGGCCCCCAGAAAAGAAGAGTATACCCTCAGAACCCGAAGGAAGAGTAGACCCTCTTCTGAAATCGACGGAGCAAGCTGAAAGGAAATTCTATATCCTAGCAGACTGAGCTAACGGATAGACTCAACAAAGCTCACACATCCAGAGGAGACTGCAACCTGAATGCAGCACCTTTGACCGCTCGGCCATCCAGACCTGTAGACCCACACCCAGCTGGACCAACCCAGCCCCAGGGATCCAAAATAGGGGATCAGAAGAATACCAAAACTGGTACAGGAACGAGCGTAAGGATAGCACAGCCATCCCCACAGAGTGCAAGTACAACCCGATTCTGAAAACAGACAACAAGGCCATAGACCTAAGGATATATCAAAATAAATGCCCAACAAGTCTGACTTCGAGCCAGCAATACCCCAGGGGGAACTAATCCCACCTTTCTACCTCCAATCCAGGAAAAGCCCCAAGAAAGGACTCCATCTCCATAGGGAGGAGAATATCCCCAAAAGAAAAAGGGATGAGGCCAGAAGGGCAACAACTGTCCTCAAGGCCCGAAGCCACCGGCTAATGGGAAGATAAATTCCCAACACAAATGTCCTAGAAAAGGACTCGCCTACAAGTAGCTTGCCAAGCAGAGCACAGCCAACCCATTCACCTGCAGAGCAGGGAATCCACGGGTACACTGGCAAGCTGACCAGGGGACTGCAACCCTAAGGCACACCAGAAATTGGACATCCAGCACCCGCAGCTGGGTATGAACCAATAACCTTTGAGGCACAAGCCATACAGCTAACAACTAGATGACATGGGCTACTCTGTTGCAAAGAGTAATAAATACTCCGAAAACCTGGCCAACCATAACCAGGCCAGGTAGATGGAGCAAGGACATAGCACAAGTTCCCACTACTGTGGAACACCCCGACCAGCCCTGAGATCCAAGATTCCAAAACAACCCAAGACTGGGTCAGGAAAAAGGCCAAGCAAATGACTCGGCAACCGGAAGTCTCAGGAGAAAAACAGGTCCGGGCACCTAATAGTTCAGGCAACCTTACCCTAGAACTAAGCACCCCAACCGGCCAAAAGGTCAGACACAAGGGATATGAATGCACAGGGATCAACCATCACCCGGAAAGACAGATCCCAAAAAGGAGATCCAACTCACCCGGGACAATGGAAGGAGACCCAAAAGTCTCCACTCAAACAGACAGTACACGTCAAGAGTAAGAGCATCAACTCAGACAGTACGTGTCAAGAGAAAAAGCAGTATCTAGATACACTATAAAAAGCGTATACGCACACCTGCAAGGTGCTAAGAGCTGCAACTGGTTTTAATCTGAAAACCATCCACATGCTAGACAGCCTAATCTGATACAAGCTGTTGGATCAGGCCCACAAGGGCAATCCAGAGCCCTGAAACCGAAGGCCAAACCGCTCAAACTGCAGCAACGGGGCACTAAGCCCTCCAACCCTTCCCCGCATGGGGGAGGAAAACACTAGGTTCTGATGATATCAGATGTGAGATAGAGTGACGCGGCGGAAAAACTCCCCAGACCCGGTCACCTATGACTGAAAGAATCCATCCCGCCTTACGGGCCCACAGGTCCTCTCGAATGCTTAGTTGAACGTGAAAACCTGAGCACTCGGCACTTCTACCGTACCAGCCGAGCAGAACAGCACCACGTGTCTGAACAGCCGCAAGACCAAACGAACCCAACAGGACCAGCCTGCACTTAGGGTCCTAACTGGTAAGCTGCCAAATTCTTCCTCATAGTGGAAAAAAAGAAAAACAGACATTTTAACATAGGACTAACGTGTCCAAATCAACTTCCGAAGAAGAACAAAGAGTATCAATCCCAGAAGGTTGCCGAAGGAAACAAAACCAAATAAAAGACATCCCATTGGATACAAATAAAATATATGGCAACCCGGAGGTTAGCGCCCAAAAAGACACAGGCCTACCCAGAGGACCAGCCAAACGGAGCCCTATCTTCAAAAAAACTGGAAAAGATCTCAATCAAATGACAATCAGGAGATTACCTCATCCCCACATGTCTAATGAGTTGCACAATTCGAATTAGCAGACTGAAAAAACCTGTATCTGGTAACAATAGGGTCATTCAATAACTGAAAGACATGTCTGAGCAATACGCAAAGTCGCGCAATCCTGTAACGAAAGGCACAACACTCAGGGACAGTTACATCCGCGGGGAACTGTAGAGGCCCTCCCGAAAGCGGAAGACCCGGGACAATAGGGCACGAGCACATTCTCAAATAAACGTCTAGACTCCGCAGACGAACAATTGCCAACATTATGTGGAAGAGAAAACGTGCTGCAACCTCCGAGGGGGGAACACGCCACCCTGCATGTAGGAATCAGAAATCAGAAACTGTCCCTTGATTCCCTGAAGAACAAGGCGCTCTAAAATGGCATACGGAACAAAACTGGATTCGTCACCGGACACAGATTCTGAATCTGAAATCAAAATAGTCTCAATATCAGAATCCTCCGTAACTGAATCAGAAATTAGCACAGTCTCAGCCTCAGAATCCTCCATAACTGGTAGAGGATATATAAATATGGACTAAAATAGTAAAACAAAAACGGCACCTGACACCCACAATGGCTGGGGCACTCACCACCTCCTATGACCAGACCCCTGCGGACTAGAATATTTCCTTCGCCACACGGTCGGGATTGCGGAAATGGAAAACGGAATGTAACCACGCCCGACACAAGGTGAACTGTACAGTCCAAAAAAGCGCGCCCAACCAAAAGGCCGCGTCACTTCCAAAGGCCTCAATGTTCCAAACTACAAGCCCATAAACATCACATGTAAGCAGGTTGAATAACATAACAAACATGATTATAACCCCACCTGTTCAATAACCCCCCTCAGGAGATATTAACCATCGATTCCAACATACTAAAAGAGACTCTTGTCTGAGACCCGTGTCATAAGATAGACCCGCAAGGTGGTAGCCTCTCAGGAAAACATTCACATTAAAGTACATGGAGAAATAAAGTAAAATTAAACGATCTTCCCGGAATCAACTCCGTGGAACAGGAACACGGCCTTTCAAGTGTGACGTATAGTAGCATCACCTCCGGACTTGAGAGAAGAAAGCAGGCAGCGGAGCGAAGTTAGACAACGCTGATTACTTGAGGAGCTGTTAACATGAGTCGGGATGGTTTCGCAGAAAGAAACTCCCTGCATCTCCGGACTCTAACTTTCATCCAAGCCCTCACTGAGAGACTGAAAAAAAACTTACCTTTTAAACTTGACAGCAGCTCCAGCTTCCTCCACCCGTCGCAAAGCCTGTTCCTGGGTCTAAAATGAGGAATCCGGCTTCCTCCAATCACGGCGTTGAATCAGACACTGATTTCCCCCGGGGGGGAAGCTGTGATTGGAGGATGACCTATCCATCATTTCTGACGTCAGAAATGGCTTGCAATGACCAGTGGAAGCTGGAGCTGCTGTCAAGATTAAAAGGTAAAAAAAAAAAAAATCACAACAGGAGTGAAATGTAAATTTTGATGAATTAAAGTGCCCCTGTTTTTAATCAAATTTTTAAAAACCGTGCACTTTAACATCAAAATTTACATTTACTTTAAGCCTTTGGCCTTTTACCTGATAATTTCCTTTTCTTCTGATGAGTCCACAGCTCCCCACCCGTAATTTTATGTGGGGAGTCCTTATTATTCTTCTGGCACCTTTCACCCTGATATTTCTTCTACTGTTCCTTGTTCCTCGACAGAATGACTGGGGGATGAGGGGAGTGGGAGGAGTATTTAAGCCTTTGGCTGGGGTGTCTTTACCTCCTCCTGGTGGCCAGGCTCTTATTTCCCAAAAGTAATGAATGTAGCTATGGACTCTTTCCATTTAAGAAGAAAATATTTACAATCTACATGTATTGGCAAATATGCTTCTAGTAAAAGTTATCACTGTTTTACTGTTAACATTTTTCTCTGCACGTGCATGTAAAGCGCAACTAGATATTTGCAGTACACCAGCATGTTTAATACTGCAGCTGCTCAGAGCGCCAGTGGGGCATGTATCATGTTACCAATAAATGGAGTCATTACCAGATGGTACAAGCACCTTAGGCTCTCTGAGCAAGTGCTGTGTTTAACAAAGAGCATACTTAAACGCTACATCTGTTTCAAAAGTGTATTTATTAGAAGCATTTTTGCTAATACATGTATATTACAAAAATGTTTCTATTCAAAACTGAAATGCATCCATGTGGATTCCAATTTTGGCTGGAATGTCCCTTTAAGCTCACGCTGAACAGAGTTTTTAACTGAGGTATGTGGTTATATAGTTGACAAGGGGGCTGCAGGGCCATAGATCTTAATTAAAGTCTGAGGTGGGAAAATGACTGAGATGATGCAGGGCTATAGTGTCTCACTGAAGATCTGACCACAGCCCACATATCACTCAATACTCACACACAAGAGGACAACTGGCAACTCCAACCCAAAATAACAGTACCTGAATATGGTTAACAAAATGTGCAGATTGGGAGGAGATTTTTTTTTTTTAGAAGTTAAGTGTTTTCTCGATGTCTAGGCATGGCTTTAAAAAGAAAAACAATGTTTAAGATAAACCATATAAATTACTAAAAAAATTAAATAAAAATCTTCACCCGTAAAAATGCCTTGAGTTCTTCACAGCGCATGCCTCCTCCATTTGTTATTGTCATGTTTTTAGAGTGGCTGGATTGTCTGTTGTGAAGAAACAACGCTCTCCTAACTGCACCTTTCTGCTTAAGTTTATCCAGTAAAAGCTCTACACTGAATTCTGTAAAATACAACAAAAATAGCTACATAAGTAAAACAGCTCTCAACAACAATCTGTTTGGTTACAGTTGTTCATATACAAGTGTGTTTGAAAATAACATTTTGCACCATGTAGTATTACAACAGTGAACGAAAAGATGATGGTAAAATTATAACTAGTATTTTGCAGTACAGCGGTCCCACTCCTTGCTCTCTCTATCCCCCTCTCTTTTGTGCTCTCTCCCCCTCTTTTGCTCACTCTCCCCCTCTCTCTTTCGCGCTCTCTCCCCCTCTCTTTTGCGCTCTCTCTCGCTCCACCTCTCTTTTGCTCTCTCTCGCTCCACCTCTCTTTTGCTCTCTCTTTCTCCCCCTCTCTTTTGCCCTCTCTCTCCCCACCTCTCTTTTGCTCTCTCTCTCCCCACCTCTCTTTTGCCCTCTCTCTCCCCCTCTCTTTTGCCCTCTCTCTCCCCCTCTCTTTTGCTCTCTCTCCCCCCTTTCTTTTGCGCTCTTTCTCCCCCCTTTCTTTAGCGCTCTCTCCCCCCTCTCTTTTACACTCTCTCTCTCCCCCCTCTCTTTTGCGTTCTCTCTCTTTTGCACTCTCTCCCCCCCCCTCTTTTGCGCTCTCTCCCCCTCTCTTTTGCGCTCTCTCCCCCTCTCTTTTGCGCTCTCTCCCCCTCTCTTTTGCGCTCTCTCCCCCTCTCTTTTGCGCTCTCTCCCCCTCTCTTTTGCGCTCTCTCCCCCTCTCTTTTGCGCTCTCTCCCCCTCTCTTTTGCGCTCTCTCCCCCTTTTGTGCTCTCCCTCTCCCCCTTTTGTGCTCTCCCTCTCCCCCTCTCTTTTGCTCTGTCTCTCTCTCCTTTTTTTTGCTCTCCCTCCATCCCTCTCTTTTGCTCTCCCTCCATCCCTCTCTTTTGCTCTCTCTCCATCCCTCTCTTTTGCTCTCTCTCCATCCCTCTCTTTTGCTCTCCCTCCATCCCTCTCTTTTGCTCTCCCTCCATCCCTCTCTTTTGCTCTCCCTCCATCCCTCTCTTTTGCTCTCCCTCCATCCCTCTCTTTTGCTCTCCCTCCATCCCTCTCTTTTGCTCTCCCTCCATCCCTCTCTTTTGCTCTCCCTCCATCCCTCTCTTTTGCTCTCCCTCCATCCCTCTCTTTTGCTCTCCCTCCATCCCTCTCTTTTGCTCTCCCTCCATCCCTCTCTTTTGCTCTCCCTCCATCCCTCTCTTTTGCTCTCTCTCCATCCCTCTCTTTTGCTCTCTCTCCATCCCTCTCTTTTGCTCTCTCTCCATCCCTCTCTTTTGCTCTCTCTCCATCCCTCTCTTTTGCTCTCTCTCCCCCCCCTCTCTTTTGCTCTCTCTCTCCCCCCTCTCTTTTGCTCTCTCTCTCCCCCCTCTCTTTTGCTCTCTCTCTCCCCCCTCTCTTTTGCTCTCCCTCCATCCCTCTCTTTTGCTCTCCCTCCATCCCTCTCTTTTGCTCTCTCTCCATCCCTCTCTTTTGCTCTCTGTCTCCATCCCTCTCTTTTGCTCTCTGTCTCCATCCCTCTCTTTTGCTCTCTGTCTCCATCCCTCTCTTTTGCTCTCTGTCTCCATCCCTCTCTTTTGCTCTCTGTCTCCATCCCTCTTTTGCTCTCTGTCTCCATCCCTCTCTTTTGCGCTCTCTCCATCCCTCTCTTTTGCGCTCTCTCCCCCCTCTTTTGCGCTCTCTCCCCCCTCTTTTGCGCTCTCTCTCCCCCCTTTCTTTTGCGCTCTCTCTCCCCCCTTTCTTTTGCGCTCTCTCTCCCCCCTTTCTTTTGCGCTCTCTCTCCCCCCTTTCTTTTGCGCTCTTTCTCCCCCCTTTCTTTTGCGCTCTCTCCCCCCTCTCTTTTACACTCTCTCTCCCCCCTCTCTTTTGCGTTCTCTCTCTTTTGCACTCTCTCCCCCTCTCTTTTGCGCGCTCTCTCTCTCCCCCTCTCTTTTGCGCTCTCTCCCCCTCTCTTTTGTGCTCTCTCCCCCTCTCTCTTTTGTGCTCTCCCTCTCCCCCTCTCTTTTGCTCTGTCTCCATCCCTCTCTTTTGCTCTGTCTCCATCCCTCTCTTTTGCTCTCTCTCCATCCCTCTCTTTTGCTCTCTCTCCATCCCTCTCTTTTGCTCTCTCTCCATCCCTCTCTTTTGCTCTCTCTCCATCCCTCTCTTTTGCTCTCTCTCCATCCCTCTCTTTTGCTCTCTCTCCATCCCTCTCTTTTGCGCTCTGTCTCCATCCCTCTCTTTTGCTCTCTGTCTCCATCCCTCTCTTTTGCTCTCTGTCTCCATCCCTCTCTTTTGCTCTCTGTCTCCATCCCTCTCTTTTGCTCTCTGTCTCCATCCCTCTCTTTTGCTCTCTGTCTCCATCCCTCTCTTTTGCTCTCTGTCTCCATCCCTCTCTTTTGCTCTCTGTCTCCATCCCTCTCTTTTGCTCTCTGTCTCCATCCCTCTCTTTTGCTCTCTGTCTCCATCCCTCTCTTTTGCTCTCTGTCTCCATCCCTCTCTTTTGCTCTCTGTCTCCATCCTTCTCTTTTGCTCTCTGTCTCCATCCCTCTCTTTTGCTCTCTGTCTCAATCCCTCTCTTTTGCTCTCTGTCTCAATCCCTCTCTTTTGCTCTCTGTCTCAATCCCTCTCTTTTGCTCTCTGTCTCCATCCCTCTCTTTTGCTCTCTGTCTCCATCCCTCTCTTTTGCTCTCTGTCTCCATCCCTCTTCTTTTCCTCTCTGTCTCCCCCTCCCTTTTGCTCTCTCCCCCTCTCTTTTTCTCTCTCCCCCCTCTCTTTTTCTCTCTCTCCCCTCTCTTTTTCTCTCTCTCTCCTCTATTTTGCTCTTTCTCCTCTATTTTGCTCTCTTTCCCCCTCTCTTTAGCTCTTTCCTATCTCTTTTTGTCTCCCCCCCTCTCTTTCTATTTCTCTCCCCTCTCTCTCACGCCGACCGTGCCCGGCCACGCCCCCTTGCACACCCGACCACGCCCCAACCATGCCCGGTCACATCGACCACGTCCATGCCCCCGCCCGGTCATGCCCACTTTTGCCGCATACAGCATGTCAGGTAAGGCCAGGTGTGTTTGTCCTCGTGCTGTCTCTACTGCGCATGACAGCTTCGGACAAACACACTTGGCCTTTTATATTAAAGGATAGAGAGGTTATATTTATGAACATCAAAACATTCTTGTGTATGGCATATAGACGTTAAACAGCTAACCAGTTTTTCATTACATTTTTAAGGCCATTATACTTGAAAAATCAAATGCTCTACTTTGTTAAAGAATGTAGTTTTACGACTAGTGACCCTTTAAAGCTGTGTTTAACCACTGTAAATGGGTTAAACACATTGCTCAGGACCTACAGAGCACTGCTGGTACTAAATAAAAACTGCCACTGATCCAATCAGCAGGTTGTGCAAAGGGCTGCTGATTGGATCAGCTGCAGTATCTGCTCAGACCTGCAGGGCTCTGCAGATACTGGGCGGTAGTTCTACTATGTGTTTAACCCCTTTGCAGCATGAAAAGGGTCGCTAGTGATAAAATAACATGTTTTAACGAATTACAGAATGTCATTTTTTTTTACTATAATGACTCTTTAATCTTGAAGTTTCTAACTAGATTTTAGGCATTCTGACTTTTGTTTTTAATGAGCTTTGTAATGCAGACATTACATTATCGAACTTGTTACATCATGTTTAACCACACATAGGGTAAAGACCTACATGGGAGCTACAAGCATTACAAAGAGGACACGGTTGGTCAGCCAATTGCACAACCCCAACAATCCCGGCTGTGCCGTGCCCAGAAGCTGTAAGGCTTGCATCTCTTGAGCGAGACTTACATATGTGTTTAACCTCCTTCTGGGGGATTAAACACAGTTATCTAGATCAGCAAAGCTGTAACAAATTAAAGTCCCTTTAAGCTACACCTACTATATTATGTACTAAAAACCATAATCACAGCGCATTGCATTATTACCACTGACTAGCGCCTGACAATGAGTAGGAACATTATAACATGCAGATGAGATAAAGTACAGATTTATGAAATAAAGGTGAATTATTAAAAAAATGGTCTGCTCTAAGGGCTCCTCACTTAAAAGTAAATATTCGAAATAAAAAGTTCTATGCATTCTGGATTAATGATCCGTGGACTGGATACACCTAACAAGAGAAACATCTGTTTAAACTTTATCATTTATAATATTAACCTTTCTATATACATTTTAGACAATTTCTCACCATGAACTGCAACATATAAATCACAGGAACGGTTTTGTTTAAGGTCAGACTTACTGAAATTGTTTGGTAATGTTCCTTTGCCTTGAGCCTTCAGACAGAACTTCACATCAAAGCTGCAAGATAAAAAAATGTACACCGTTTGCATGAATCTGAGTCAGCCTGTGCAGACTGGTTACCCTCTGTGAGACTTTCTAACCACAGACAGACTCTATTATACATGATAGATAAATACACAGGTACAAAATCCTTTATCCACTGCTTGGCACCTGAGAAATGACCATTCAGATGGTTCGTTAGCTGCTGAATGAGGAAGAAGGTGGCCGCTCGTGACATTCAGCTGTTTTCAGAGCTGGATTTCTTTTTGTGAAAGTGCAGCACACCAAGATATGGATTTGCACAGATCCTTTCACAAAAGGGAGTCCGGCTCTGAAAACAGTCGAACGCCACGAAAATTGCAACTGTAAAATGAGACAGCATGGAGAAGGGATGGGGCCAAGTGTAAACAACAATGTCATTATACATCTTATACATGTAATCTAAAGGTAGCGTTGTACCATCAGAAAGATACGATAATCAGAAAGGTAATAGTTGTGGTAAGTAAATATAGACCAGCATTTGCATTTTAGAACACAAGACGCAGGCAGAGAATATTGTGACTTACTGGCAGGGGGAAATTATGATTTTTAAATGTTAATGAAAAAGTCTGGATTTCGGAAACTTTTCTGGAGACCATTAGAGCAATATGAATCAGTTGCTGCACATGTCCTCTCTGTTACATATTCATTGTGACTATGCCTCACTCAAAATATTTACTTTTTTGAAAAGAAGGAACATGAAATGTTGCTTTTTCCCCCTGCTGGATAGTGTGGGGACAAGGAAATGTAGTAATGGCACATTAAGCTCAAAACTGAACTCCCAATACATTAAATAATGTTATTAAAGGGATATAATACCCATATGCTAAAACACTTGAAAGTGATTCAGCATAAGTGTAAAAAGCTGACAAAAAATATAAAAAAGGAAAATAATTTTACCTCTAAATGTCTTCAAGCTTACAATAGTAAGTGTTGTGTGAACAGTTGTCCTTCAGCTGCTGTTAGCTAGCTGTATGTTGAAAGAAAAAAAAAACAACAGCCTTTCAGCTTCATCCCTGCTGATGTCGCACTTTTACTTTACTGTGATCTCATGAGATTTCACAGAAATCTCACAAGATACAGTAAACTTCCTTAAACTGAGGCACATGCCAAATGCACAATCCCTTGCAATTCCCAGGACAAAGGATCCTGATTGGCTGCTTAGCGTCCCTTTACAATGGGATGTGGTTACGGAGAACATTTTGTAGTAAAATATCTTCCTTTTTTACATAGATCTATTCAGGTGATATTTTCTAGTTTTTACAGCTATGCTGCATCACTTTCAAGTGCTTCAACATGTGGGTATCATGTCCCTTTCATTTATTTAATTGCTGTGGCTGAAAAAAGTTGAATTTGACCTACATTCCCAAAAGAGGTTAAAAGTTAAATACTGTAAACAAGTGTGCTACAAATACTACAAATTTTCATTAACCAGCTACCTACTATGCAGTGTTTGCTCACAGCAAACTCATAGCCCTGACTGGTCATTATCAAAAGGGATCAGATAAACATGCTCACCAATGTTTTGCCAAGTGGGTTCGCTAGCCCAAAATGCAGTGTTTTGCAAATCATTAATAAAGTCACAGTTTTAAATTGCTTTAAAATGTTTTTGTATGCAGAATTGCAGATCTGTTGCAATTGAGTGCTGATATTATAAATAAATATTATGAATACATAAAAAGTGTAATGCCACACTTACAGTTCATTAATATTCAAAGTTGTCTTTTCAATTAAAATGACATGTTTCTGCAAGCTCAGGACACACATTTATTTATTTACTTTTAAGAAAGAAGTGTTGCCACGAGAGTATTGCCTTGGTGTGTACAAAGATTGAATCCATCTCTCCTCCTATTGCTGGAGAAGTTCTAAACATGCACATACCATACTGATGATATGGTAGGAAAAACACACACCCATTTGCCTCATGCCCATACACTGTGGGGACAACTAGATATGGCCCTCTTGCTTAAAGGGCCAGTCTACTTGATTTTTGTATTTTTAAAAAAGAAAACGCCTTTACTACCTATTCCCCAGCTTTGCATAACCAGCAGTTTTATTAATATGCATTATAAACTCTGTTTGCCTTTTTCTAAGCCCCTGCAGACTGCCTCTTATCTCAGTGCTTTTTATTAGCTTTTAAACTAGGGAACATGTAATAAAGGGATTGTCTATCTTTTTTAAAAATATTTTTTTTCAAGTAGACTGTCCCTTGGGATAGTTGTCCTAATTCTTCATTCAAAGTAGAATTGCCCGGTATTTTTTGTTACCATTTAAGCACCTCTTCTTTGCTTTGTGCATTACACTACAAACCGAGTTATGCTTCGTCTTCACACTACCTCACACACAGACTAGCACCTTATTGGATGCTCTGAGCAATCCCACCATGTAATTAAATAGTTTAGGTGATTGTCTTCCATAACTTAACAATATCATTTGCTATATCAACTAAACATCAATTCTGAAAAGTAAAAAAAGCTGTTTTAAAGTACTGTGCACAAAATGTGTGTTTGAACATTTTATAATATGTTGGGCAAGCAAACATTACTCACCAGGAGACTTTATTTCCACTTGGCAGTGTACATTCTTTACTGTCTGGATTTAGAATAGTTGGTGTTACTTCTAGAACAGCATTTACGCTGACAACTGGGCGGGCCCTGTTTAATAGGGAAAACAATACTTCTGTTTATAAAATAAATAAAAAGATATTATTTTTGAGACACTTTCTCTACGCATTTTCTTATATTTTTTAGCATAATACCTACTCACAAGCTTACCTATAGTTTATGCTGAATTGTAGATACTAAAGAAGGCAATATTAAAGGGATATGAAACCCTATTTTTTTCATGATTCAGATAGAGAATACAATTTTAAACAACATTTAAGTTTACTTCTATTATCTAATTTTCTTCATTCTTTTGGTATCATTTGTTAAAGAAAAGTCAATGCACATAGGTGAGCCAGTAACATGAGGCATATACTGTATGTGCAGCCACCAATCAGCAGCTATTGAGCCTACCTAGGCATGCTTTTCAACAAAGGATATTGTGAGAACAATATATATATATATAATAGAAGTAAAATGGAAAGTTGTTTAAAATCGCATGCTCTGAATCATGAAAGAAAAATATATACATTTAAAGGGACTTTAAGGTGCAAAAATAAAATGCACTAATGTGCTAAGATAGTGCAAGGATAGAACAACGTGTTTACCTCTGCAAATGGGATACATACATAGTTAAAAGTGAGCTCCAAAATGGCAATGCACCACTGGGAGCCAAATATGCATAGCCACCAATCAGCAGTAGTACATTGCTGCAACTGAGCCTACTTATGTGTGCTTTTAAAAAAAGAATACCAAGAGAACAAAATACATTTGATATTAGAAGTAAACTGAAAGGTCTCTTAAAATGACTTCCTCTATCTGCATCTAGTATTTTTAGCACTATAACTTCCATCCCAATGAGGATGTCTAAAAACATATTTTTAAAAGTCCTTGCATTACATAAACCTACTTTTTCTTATTGGGTGAGGGATTCCTCTCCACCAATCTAGCT
This sequence comes from Bombina bombina, assembly GCF_027579735.1. Taxonomy (NCBI): domain Eukaryota; kingdom Metazoa; phylum Chordata; class Amphibia; order Anura; family Bombinatoridae; genus Bombina; species Bombina bombina. The sequence goes on from NC_069499.1 coordinate 486,942,736, forward strand.
GCCCCTAGAGAGTAACAGCTGATACATTTGTTGCCTGTTCTTAATTTTAATTTCTAAATGTATCTCGCCTCCACCATAAAACAAAACAGGTCTGACACCCTAAACCATAGCAACCACTGCTCTAGCAATACATTTTCCTGTCCCTTTAATAACAGTATAATTATTATTCGTGTGATATTGTTCCCAGCTATGTGGTCATCATATTTATATTTCTTATATTAGCAGTTTACTTTATAATACTAGTTTTCTCTTTTATTTACCCATTATTTTGGGACTAAAAAACTGAGAAAGTTATTTTGTTTTGTTTGCTTTTGATAAGCTTTAAAAAATAAAATAAAAAATCCAGAATTACCTGTACAATATAGCTTTATCTGCTCCGAATGCACCGACAAGTAAATCTATAAATACAAAATTAAAGGCATAATGGAGAACTAAGTTACTGATGTTTTAACAAAGAGCATTTCTACACAGGTTACTAATAACTGAATCATGCAAAACCAGAACTGCACACTGTCTGTTAGTATGAGGTCAGCATTGCTGATTCACCACCCTAAGCACTAAATATAACATTTATTAGTCACAGTGAGAACGTATATGGTTATGGTTTATGCAATCACAAGACTAGACGTAGATTAAATTCGACTACCGCGACTACTTACAGTTGCAGTTTAACAGTGATGAATGTTGAAAGCATGGAAATCAATTTTAAAGACAGCAATATAATAAAACCTATTGCAAACAAGTCTAAGGTGTCAGGTAATACAAATATAACAATAATATATAATGAGGTGATAACAAAATAGATAAATGTATCAATAACATTAACCCAGTGTTAGAATGTACACAACAAATAAACTTACATACTAATAGCCCTCAGTCACAAAGCTTTATAGATAAATTTCACAGATTCCTGGGTTCTAGAACTGTATATGGAAAGAAGACCTGGTACAAGTTCTAAGGGAATACAATACAAAAGGAAAATACCTGGGTATCCATTCTGATCAACATCTGTAGCCCCTTTTAATGAGTAGCCAAAGCTTGGGGGCATAGTTTTTGAGGCCCACTGTCCTTCAATGACCTGAGATGGTACCGAGCTCACACCTGTCGGTCTTCCATTGTAAATGTAAACAAGACCTCTCTTGTGTTCTCCACCATATGGGGCAGCTATAGCAATGTCTTTAATAAAATAAAAAAAGCTTAATTTTAATGTAACATGACCACATAAAATCCTGACACGTTTAAAGGTCTCTGCTTGGGGCAATGAGCAAGCAGGCAATAGCAAAGTTAAAGAGAAAGTAAGCAAGTTCTACGAGATGACAACTAATACCCTCCCTTATATATTAATGTTTCATCCTATCTGCTGCTTTATTCCTGTACAGTTTATACCCTAACCACATTATTTCAATATTGCTAAATATCAGAGTTTTAAACCTCCCACTGTTCAACTAACATTTGTGTCTCTGTAATGTTATTTTGTGTTTACTAAATGTTGAAGTTCATGCAATTTTTGCAAATTGACTGATGAATTAGAACGATAATGCTGTGAGAGACTACTATATGGGATTGTTCTTAAAGGGATAGGAAAGTCAAACTTTAATCTTGCACGATTCAAATAGAGCATGACATTTTAAGACACTTTTACATTCACTTATATTTTCAAATGTGCTTTGTTCGCTTCGTACCTCTTGTTGAAAAAGAATATGCACATATCCTACAGTAGTGAGAGCTAGCAGCTGATTGGTGCCTGCACACATCTGTGTCTCTTGTGATTGGTTAAATAAGGGCCAGAACAAAGGGGAGCAGTATTTAACACTCCCGCTTGTGCACTAACTCCGCTAAAAATAAGCTTTTGACGCGCTTCGGGTAGCACTCATATTACAACTTAAAAATGTTATTTATTGCGCACTAACCCAATGCACACAAAAAGCCGAAGTTAGAATATTATTACCGCGTTAACGTATTCCCCTATAGTAGTCAACGGAGCAAACAAAGTGGAAAAATAACACACCCTACTTGCGTGCTAAACCAGACAAGAAAATATTAATATTTCACATTACAATGTTCTTCACACAGAAGAATATGATCTATTTATTTATAAATGCACAATTCAGAAATACAAAAATATTTCAAAATGAGAGGGCGCAATACAAACAAACCAATATACAATTATAGTGTCCAAATGGTGAGAAAGTCCACACTAGAATAATCGTCAGCACTCTCCAAACATCGAAAATCCAAAAGTAATGTCCCTATTTATAAATACTTATTTCGATATATATCTGATGGCATTTTGGTACAAAGAACATATTCCCTATGTGAAGAACTTTGGAATGTGAAATATTTACAGTAAATGCACAGTATAACACTTTATTAAATATGAATATTGCATTAATATGTTTTTTCATGTTTTCATCTACTCACCAGCAAAGGGCTTCAATGCACTTCTATATATGTATACATACAGTATGTATTTATGTGTGTATATATGTCTGTAAATGCATATATACATAAATACATATGTACACACAGACATATATACATACATATAAATATTTAGACATGTGTATGTATGTATGTATCTCACTCAATGTTAAAACCCTTTGCATGTCTTTTTTTTTTACTAAAACATGAGACGCCTCATATACAGTATTTAAGCCCTTATAACTTTTTTTGTGTAAGATTTTTTTTAAATAACATTTATTAGTGTTATTATGAGTGTAAACTGTACTTGCCAATGTATTTTTGATGTATTTTTGGACACTTTTTGGTTTTGGAAAACAGTTAACCAGAGCTCTGAGGTTGCGCTATACTGACGAGCGTTAAATTCAATTGAGCTCAAGCGATCACGTTTACTTTCAACTTGTAATACGAGAGCTACATCAGAAGTGCACAAACAACCACGATAAACCCGATATCCATTGCGCATAACTGTTAGCGCAGCACTCGTAATCTCGCCCTAAGTGCGTTCATCTAGCTGCCAGTAGTGCAATGCTGTCCCTTTAGCAAAGGATAACAAAACAATAAACCAAATTTGATAAAAACAAATAAATTGTATGTTCTATCCAAATCATGAAAGAAAATATGTTGGGGTTTCCTGTCCCTTCAAATATTCCTCTATTAAAAGGGACATTAAACTGCTGAGCACAACTGCAAAAAATTGAAGCTCCGCCTCTTCATACTTGGAGCTCAAATATTCTCACGCTGTGACAGAAGCTGTGTGCACTTACATATCAATGAGGTTGTCAATTTTTTGACAGCTGTATAATGTGCTTCAAGTTAGGGTGCATGACACAGAGCAGGAGCTTTACATTTTTGCAGTGGCTGTATTACTCTATATTAGTGCTCAGTGCTTTTGCAAATATATTTTGTGTAACTCTGTAAAAATGCAAAAATGCACACAATGTATCATGCACACTAACTCCAGGCAAATGATACAGCTGTCCAAAAGTGGACAATATCAGTGATCTGTTAGTGTGCACTGCTTCTGTCTCAGGCTAAGAGAATACCTGAGCTCCAAGATGGCGGCGCCCAGTATAAAGAGGCAGAGCTTCAGTATCTGGCACCTTTAAGCTATTAAAAGACAGGAAGACTGATTTGAAGAGCTATAGGAACAGGATGAAATGCAATAACACAGTAAGTAGTTACTATTTACTTTTGTAGTTGTGCTCAGCAGTTTAATGTCCCTTTAATGCAATATTTACTAACAGAGGAGCAAACAGCAAGTGATGCAAGGAGTGTGGCAGAACAATACGAAACTGCTAAATATCTGTGTTAAATCTTGTTGTTAAACTTGCAAACATTATATATAAATTATTTTATACTATATAATTATATACAGTATTCATCTAGATATAATGGTCAACATTGAAATATCTATGCATGCATTTAAGTTCTGCTTACAAGCATTTTTGTAAGAAAAAATCCTTCTAATAAAAAGTTATTACTGGTTAAGCGGCATACACACATTTCCTGTACATTCAAATACTGCATCTACTCAGAGAGCAAGCGGTGGTGTGTGGCCTACAAGCCACTACCGATTCTCTGAGTAGGTGTGGTGTTTGACAACTGGTGTATGGGTGTTTTAACAGCTAATGTGCATATGCTACTGAAGCAGTAATAACTATTACTAGTAACATTGTTACTAATAGAACTATATTACAAAAATGCCTCTATTACTGAAACTGAAATACACCCATGCACATTTCAGTTATGATCCTTATGTCCCTTTAATGAAAGCTGCAGTATGTGACAACTTACGCCACAGACTTTGTGAGGCAGAGCAGTCACTGATACATCACTTTAAGTAAGAACATAACCATCTTTGACTTTTTAAAATTGGCATAAAAATGTTAGAATGCTATGCCTGATTAGCTAAATAGCTGTTTATCTGTCTAACACTCTTTACTTTACTAAATAAAACAAATCAAATTTCCTTTGATTCCCTTCATTTGAATAGAGTGGACAATAATGGTTTTAAAAGGGAATGGAGAGGAGAAAAGAACATCTAAATGGCATAGGAACATAAGGAGTAACATTGGGGAAAGGGACACAAATCTGAAGAACATTACAGTTCAAGGATCACATAGATCATAGGTTTAAATATCAAGCCGGTAAGTCTGACCTTTTTCCTGTGAGGGGCCTTATGAGATTATGTTTTACACTCATTGAGACAATAACAAAGTAACAAAAACATACATATACAGTAATGTGCAAACATTTTAGGCAGGTGTGAAAATATGGTGTAAATTAAGAATGCTTTAAAAAATAGAATGTTAATAGGTTATTTTTTTGTATTAAATAAAACGTAAAGCGAGTTAAGAAAAATGTAAATAAAATCAATATTTGGTGTGACCACTCTGTGCCTTCAAAACTGCATAAATTATTCTAGGTACACAGGGATTTTGTAGGCGTATAGTCAGGTGCATGATTAAACAATTATACCAAATAGGTGCTAATGATTATCAATGTAATATGTAGGTTGAAACCCAGTCATTAACTGAAACAGAAACAGCTGTGTAGGAGGAATAAAACTGGGTGAGGAACAGCCAAACTCTGCTAACAAGGTGAGGTTGCTGAAAACAGTTTAATGTCAAAAATTCATACACCTAGGCAAGACTGAGCACAGCAACAAGACACAAGGGGCCCCATGTACCGAGTATTACATTTTCTGTCGGTGTGTAATTTTGCATCTAAATCCACGCAAATCAAAATGTACAAACCTGCAACCAAATTAAAAAATCTGGAATTTTAAATATGCAATCGTACTTATACGCCAATGTTCGAACCAATCCTTTTTTTTCTAGCGAATATGTCATCGTTCACCACAAAAAAAACTTCTCATAATCAAAAGTTATAAAAAAAACAAGATATCCACTCATAATTTTGGCGTCAACTTTGTGGATTTCCAATTAGGTGGTGAACACAATAGAAATCAATAGTGGGTCTGAGACTGACGCCAGGAAGAATACTATAAATAAGTCCCTGAACAATTCAACTTCAGATCTGTTAAACATGAAGACACTATTTCATCTATTTATCCTCCATTTATTACAACTTAGAGGAAGAAGGGCTATCCAGGCACCAGAAGAAAAAAAAAAGTGCCAAGAGTTTTCCTTCCTCGTACGGTTCAATAACCGTGAGATTATTGAAATAGCACTGTCTCTCTGTAGCAATCATTAAGGAACACAATTTTATCTATTTGAGACGCATGAACTAGCAGTGTCTGGCTGTAGCAATTATTAGGCAACACAATTTTATCTATATGGCACGCATGAACTAGCACTGTCTGGGTGTAGCAATCACCAAAATACCCTCCTAAGTAGTTCTCCAAAAGTAAAGATACTCACAAGTGGAATGCACTTATTGCAAGGTGTAAATCATGCAGTCTTTGCTTCTAGAGCTCTCCAGCTACCTCCCCTCCTGTCTCTGATAACCAGGATCCTTGTGACCAACGTCACTAAACCATAATGTGATTTTAAGGAGAAATGACCATGGCACAATTTTAAAATATAATCAAGAACAATCATCTATGGCCTTATCTATAGTGCCTCTGTTATATCTACTTGACCAACTTGGGAAAGTGGAACTAAGAGATATTTGTAAAAAATTTTGTTTAATATTAAAACTTGCTTTTCATTAAAGGCTAAGTACATAACAGATATAATAAAAGCAGATTAATTATAAAAATAAACAAAAAAATATTATATTTACCACTCATATCACTATTATTAGTGATGCCTTCAACGACCTCTGTACCCAGTCTACTGAGTTTATCAGCGACAAATGGTGGGCCTCTGCCAGAACCCCATGCCGATTGTTTTTCTTTGGCTATTTTAGATTTTGTTGACGCTTGATGTCATTGAACCTATTTTTACAAGAATCCACATATTTCCTTGTTGGTCCTTGGGCACTTACTGCGTCAATTATTTTTTGCCCAATAATTTCTTTTTCGTGCACCCAATGTTTGTTTTACACAATTTCCATAGATGTACTTTTAATATTCCAGAATTTTGTCAATGAGTACAACATTCTGCTGATGTGAGAAATTCGATTGTTTCTGAGACAGATTAGACACAAGTTTTTATGGGTGTTTTTTTAGTGCATTTATGTAACAAAGTTGATACAACAATACGTGAATTACGGCGGGTAAATCAGATCCACGCAATGCGTTCATTTTGACCCCATAGAACAGGGGGGGCCAAGGTAGTTATACCAAATACGCAAAACAGAAAGAGAATCAGTCTGCCAGGAACGAACAGCATCTCAATAGCTTGTTCTATGGCCCGGTTGCCACCTGAGAGTAGCTTCTTTCTGCTCAATTGTGCTTTTCACAGAGGAAAACTTTCCTGTAGTATATCAGTCTGATCCCGCCGACATGGTCAGTTCAGCCCAGAAATACCAAGCAATTCTCCTCTGAACAAGGAAAATGGCAACCCCAGACGATCGTTTCGGCCTTCTCTGGGCTTAGTCAGTGAGGTGCAGATATATCCCTCTAAGCACATTGGGCAACCACATCTGGTTTCCCCCATCACCCTTAGGTAGACTATCCCTAGGAGCAATATAAAGTTAAAACTTGACTTTTATTCCATATAGATAAAAACGTGAAACAGCATTCAACAAAGCCCAAATCTTCAAGGAAACAGCTGAAGATTTGGGGTTTGTGGAATCCTGTTTCACGTTTTTATCTATATGGAATAAAAGTCAAGTTTTAACTTTATATTGCTCCTCCTGAACTCTTCTTTACATTTATCGTTGGCCTTTTGGGAGTGGAGCAATAGGTGAAGTGATCCCAGACATTATCATTTACCTGGACAGCAGGAGTTTATCGCTATCTCGCAGCGATTACCGTATCCCCTGAAGACGGCTGCCGCAAGTGACGTCATCACCCGGAGCGGAGTTTGGCCCATCCTGAGTGACGTGGAGGTCCCGCGCCAGCTGTGGAGGTGAGGCTTGTCGAGCAGGAGCAGCACCAAGTACGCATCAGCCAAGTGTGCTCTAGGACGGGTGAGAGCAGGGAGCCTGGATCTTCCCGTTTTTTAAGCATTAGCCGCTGTATATGAATTTGAGCCAACAGTGGGAGTAAGCTGCTGAAAATTAGTAAATACTACTCTTATTATACGCTCTGATCCAGGTTACTAGGAGATTGGCTAATATTGAGCCTTGTAATGCTACACCATTTGGGGCACAGGTGCACTCAGGGTCTCCCTAAGGGGAAAAACAGAATTTATGTTTACCTGATAAATTACTTTCTCCAACGGTGTGTCCGGTCCACGGCGTCATCCTTACTTGTGGGGATATTCTCTTCCCCAACAGGAAATGGCAAAGAGCCCAGCAAAGCTGGTCACATGATCCCTCCTAGGCTCCGCCTTCCCCAGTCATTCGACCGACGTAAAGGAGGAATATTTGCATAGGAGAAATCATATGATACCGTGGTGACTGTAGTTAGAGAAATTAAATCATCAGACCTGATTAAAAAACCAGGGCGGGCCGTGGACCGGACACACCGTTGGAGAAAGTAATTTATCAGGTAAACATAAATTCTGTTTTCTCCAACATCGGTGTGTCCGGTCCACGGCGTCATCCTTACTTGTGGGAACCAATACCAAAGCTTTAGGACACGGATGATGGGAGGGAGCAAATCAGGTCACCTAGATGGAAGGCACCACGGCTTGCAAAACCTTTCTCCCAAAAATAGCCTCAGAAGAAGCAAAAGTATCAAATTTGTAAAATTTGGTAAAAGTGTGCAGTGAAGACCAAGTCGCTGCCTTACATATCTGATCAACAGAAGCCTCGTTCTTGAAGGCCCATGTGGAAGCCACAGCCCTAGTGGAATGAGCTGTGATTCTTTCAGGAGGCTGCCGTCCGGCAGTCTCAAAAGCCAATCTGATGATGCTTTTAAGCCAAAAAGAGAGAGAGGTAGCAGTTGCTTTTTGACCTCTCCTTTTACCAGAATAAACAACAAACAAGGAAGATGTTTGTCTGAAATCCTTTGTAGCCTCTAAATAGAATTTTAGAGCCCGAACTACATCCAAATTGTGCAACAAACGTTCCTTCTTTGAAACTGGATTCGGACACAAAGAAGGCACAACTATCTCCTGGTTAATATTTTTGTTAGAAACAACTTTCGGAAGAAAACCAGGTTTAGTACGCAAAACCACCTTATCTGCATGGAACACCAGATAAGGAGGAGAACACTGCAGAGCAGATAACTCAAACTCTTCTAGCAGAAGAAATTGCAACCAAAAACAAAACTTTCCAAGATAATAACTTAATATCTACGGAATGTAAGGGTTCTAACGGAACCCCTTGAAGAACTGAAAGAACTAAATTGAGACTCCAAGGAGGAGTCAAAGGTTTGTAAACAGGCTTGATTCTAACCAGAGCCTGAACAAAAGCCTGAACATCTGGCACAGCCGCCAGCTTCTTGTGAAGTAAAACAGATAAAGCAGAAATCTGTCCCTTCAAAGAACTTGCAGATAATTCTTTCTCCAAACCCTCTTGTAGAAAGGATAGAATCTTAGGAATTTTTACCCTGTTCCATGGGAATCCTTTCGATTCGCACCAACATATATATTTCTTCCATACTTTATGGTAAATTTTTCTAGTTACAGGCTTTCTAGCCTGAATAAGAGTATCAATGACAGAATCTGAGAACCCACGCTTTGATAAAATCAAGCGTTCAATCTCCAAGCAGTCAGTTGGAGTGATGCCAGATTCGGATGTTCGAACGGACCTTGAACAAGAAGGTCCCGTCTCAAAGGTAGCTTCCATGGTGGAGCCGATGACATATTCACCAGGTCTGCATACCAAGTTCTGCGTGGCCACGCAGGAGCTATCAAGATCACCGAAGCCCTCTCTTGATTGATCCTGGCTACCAGCCTGGGAATGAGAGGAAACGGTGGGAACACATAAACTAGGTTGAAGGTCCAGGGCGCTACTAGTGCATCTACTAGAGTCGCCTTGGGATCCCTGGATCTGGACCCGTAGCAAGGAACCTTGAAGTTCTGACGAGACGCCATCAGATCCATGTCTGGAATGCCCCATAATTGAGTTATTTGGGCAAAGATTTCCGGATGGAGTTCCCACTCCCCCGGATGAAATGTCTGACGACTCAGAAAATCCGCTTCCCAATTTTCCACTCCTGGGATGTGGATTGCAGACAAGTGGCAGGAGTGAAGCTCCGCCCATTGAATTACTTTGGTCACTTCTTCCATCGCCAGGGAACTCCTTGTTCCCCCCTGATGGTTGATATATGCAACAGTCGTCATGTTGTCTGATTGAAACCTTATGAATTTGGCCTTTGCTAGTTGAGGCCAAGCCTTGAGAGCATTGAATATCGCTCTCAGTTCCAGAATGTTTATCGGGAGAAGAGATTCTTCCCGAGACCATAGACCCTGAGCCTTCAGGTGTTTCCAGACCGTGCCCCAGCCCACCAGGCTGGCGTCGGTCGTTACAATGACCCACTCTGGTCTTCTGAAGCTCATCCCTTGGGACAGGTTGTCCAGGGTCAGCCACCAACGGAGTGAATCTCTGGTCCTCTGATCTACTTGGATCGTCGGGGACAAATCTGTATAATCCCCATTCCACTGTCTGAGCATGCACAGTTGTAATGGTCTTAGATGAATTCGCGCAAAAGGAACTATGTCCATTGCCGCAACCATCAAACCTATTACTTCCATGCACTGCGCTATGGAAGGAAGAAGAACAGAATGAAGTACTTGACAAGAGCTTAGAAGTTTTGATTTTCTGGTTTCTGTCAGAAAAATCTTCATTTCCAAGGAGTCTATTATTGTTCCCAAGAAGGGAACTCTTGTTGACGGGAATAGAGAACTTTTTTCTACGTTCACTTTCCACCCGTGAGATCTGAGAAAGGCTAGGACAATGTCCGTATGAGCCTTTGCTTGTGGTAGAGACGACGCTTGAATCAGTATGTCGTCCAAGTAGGGTACTACTGCAATGCCCCTTGGCCTTAGCACCGCTAGAAGGGACCCTAGTACCTTTGTGAAAATTCTTGGAGCAGTGGCTAGTCCGAATGGAAGTGCCACAAACTGGTAATGCTTGTCCAGAAAGGCGAATCTTAGGAACCGATGATGTTCCTTGTGGATAGGAATATGTAGATACGCATCCTTTAAATCCACCGTGGTCATGAATTGACCTTCCTGGATGGTAGGAAGAATTGTCCAAATGGTTTCCATCTTGAACGATGGGACCTTGAGAAATTTGTTTAGGATCTTGAGATCCAAAATTGGCCTGAATGTTCCCTCTTTTTTGGGAACTATGAACAGGTTGGAGTAAAACCCCATCTGTTGTTCTCCTAATGGAACAGGATGAATCACTCCCATTTTTAACAGGTCTTCTACACAATGTAAGAATGCCTGTCTTTTTATTTGGTCTGAAGACAATTGAGACCTGTGGAACCTTCCCCTTGGGGGTAGTTCCTTGAATTCCAGGAGATAACCTTGAGAAACTATTTCTAGCGCCCAAGGATCCTGAACATCTCTTGCCCAAGCCTGAGCGAAGAGAGAGAGTCTGCCCCCCACCAGATCCGGTCCCGGATCGGGGGCCAGCATCTCATGCTGTCTTGGTAGCGGTAGCGGGCTTCTTGGCCTGCTTACCTTTGTTCCAGCCTTGCATCGGTCTCCAGGCTGGCTTGGTTTGAGAAGAATTACCCTCTTGCTTAGAGGATGTAGAATTTGAGGCTGGTCCGTTTCTGCGAAAGGGACGAAAATTTGTTTTATTTTTAGCCTTAAAAGACCTATCCTGAGGAAGGGCGTGGCCCTTTCCCCCAGTGATGTCTGAAATAATCTCTTTCAAGTCAGGGCCAAACAGCGTTTTCCCCTTGAAAGGGATGTTAAGCAATCTGTTCTTGGAGGACACATCCGCTGACCAAGACTTCAGCCAAAGCGCTCTGCGCGCCACAATAGCAAAACCTGGATTTTTCGCCGCTAATCTAGCTAATTGCAAAGTGGCGTCTAAGGTAAAAGAGTTAGCCAACTTAAGTGCTTGAACTCTGTCCATAACCTCCTCATAAGAGGATGCTTGATTGAGCGACTTTTCTAGTTCCTCGAACCAGAAACACGCTGCTGTAGTGACAGGAACAATGCATGAAATTGGTTGTAGAAGGTAACCTTGCTGAACAAACATCTTTTTAAGCAAACCCTCTAATTTTTTATCCATAGGATCTTTGAAAGCACAACTATCTTCTATAGGGATAGTGGTGCGTTTGTTTAGAGTAGAAACCGCCCCCTCGACCTTGGGGACTGTCTGCCATAAGTCGTTCCTGGGGTCGACCATAGGAAATAATTTCTTAAATATAGGGGGAGGGACAAAAGGTATGCCGGGCCTTTCCCATTCTTTATTTACAATGTCCGCCACCCGCTTGGGTATAGGAAAAGCTTCGGGGGGCACCGGGACCTCTAGGAACCTGTCCATCTTACATAATTTCTCTGGAATGACCAAATTGTCACAATCATCCAGAGTAGATAACACCTCCTTAAGCAGAGCGCGGAGATGTTCCAATTTAAATTTAAATGTAATAACGTCAGGTTCAGCTTGTTGAGAAATTTTTCCTGAATCTGAAATTTCTCCCTCAGACAAAACCTCCCTAGCCCCTTCAGACTGGTGTAAGGGCATGTCAGAACCATTATCATCAGCGTCCTCATGCTCTTCAGTATCTAAAACAGAGCAGTTGCGCTTTCGCTGATAAGTGGGCATTTTGGCTAAAATGTTTTTAATAGAATTATCCATTACAGCCGTTAATTGTTGCATAGTAAGGAGGATTGGCGCACTAGATTCACTAGGGACCTCCTGAGTGGGCAAGACTGGTGTAGACATAGAAGGAGATGATGCAGTACCATGCTTACTCCCCTCACTTAAGGAATCATTTTGGGCAACATTATTATCAGTGGCATCATTGTCCCTACTTTGTTTGTCACATTCATCACATATATTTAAATGGAGAGGAACCTTGGCTTCCGAACATACAGAACATCGTCTATCTGATAGTTCAGACATGTTAATAGGCATAAACTTGATAACAAAGCACAAAAAACGTTTTAAAATAAAACCGTTACTGTCTCTTTAAATTTTAAACTGAACACACTTTTTTACTGAATATACGCAAAAGTATGAAGGAAATGTTCAAAATTCACCAAAATTCACCACAGTGTCATAAAGCCTTAAAAGTATTGCACACCAAATTTGAAAGCTTTAACTCTTAAAATAACGGAACCGGAGCCGTTTTTACATTTAACCCCTATACAGTCCCTGGTATCTGCTTTGCTGAGACCCAACCAAGCCCAGAGGGGAATACGATACCAAATGACGCCTTCAATAAGCTTTTTCAGTGGATCCGAGCTCCTCACACATGCATCTGCATGCCTTGCTTCTCAAAAATAACTGCGCATTAGTGGCGCGAAAATGAGGCTCTGCCTATGACTAGAAAAGGCCCCCAGTGAAAAAGGTGTCCAATACAGTGCCTGCCGTTTTTTTAATAAAATTCCCAAGATTAAAATAACTCTCCAAAGTTATAAACCAATAAATATGCTTATAAAGTAATCGTTTTGGCCCAGAAAAATGTCTACCAGTCTTTAAAGCCCTTGTGAAGCCCTTTTATTCTTATATTAAAAATTAAGAAAATGGCTTACCGGATCCCATAGGGAAAATGACAGCTTCCAGCATTACCAAGTCTTGTTAGAAATGTGTCATACCTCAAGCAGCCAAAGTCTGCTCACTGTTTCCCCCAACTGAAGTTAATTCCTCTCAACAGTCCTGTGTGGAAACAGCCATCGATTTTAGTAACGGTTGCTAAAATCATTTTCCTCTTACAAACAGAAATCTTCATCCCTTTTCTGTTTCAGAGTAAATAGTACATACCAGCACTATTTTAAAATAACAAACTCTTGATAGAAGAATAAAAACTACATTTAAACACCAAAAAACTCTGAGCCATCTCCATGGAGATGTTGCCTGTGCAACGGCAAAGAGAATGACTGGGGAAGGCGGAGCCTAGGAGGGATCATGTGACCAGCTTTGCTGGGCTCTTTGCCATTTCCTGTTGGGGAAGAGAATATCCCCACAAGTAAGGATGACGCCGTGGACCGGACACACCTATGTTGGAGAAATGTGTTGTATTATTAGACTATCCCCAGGGTCATGCAAAACAGAAAGAGAAGCAGCCTGCCAGGAACTTCATGCAATATCATCTGGGAGGCATCTGATTGGCCCCAAATTTATTCTACAGCATGAAAATTACCCCAAAAATAAAGCCAAAATCATTAAGAACTATCTTCAGCAAAAAGAACAAGGAGTCCTGAAAATGTTGGTGTGGCCCCCACAGAGCCCTGATCTCAATATAGAGTCTGTCTGGGATTGCATGAAGAAGCAGAAGTAGCTGAGGCTGCCTAAATCCACAGAAGAACTGTTAGTTATCCAAGATGTTTGGAACTACCTACCAAGTTACTTAAAAAACGGAGTGCAGGTGTACCTAGAAAACCTGATGTTGTTTTGAAGGCAAAGGTGGTCACAACAAATCTTGATTTGATTTAGATTTGTCCTCTGTTCACTCAATTTATTCTTATCAAATAATAAATAATAAATAAGTAATAAATGTCTTCAGATGCTCTGTGTTTGAAACATGTATAGAATTGCTTCTTATAATCTGCATCAGACCAGCCATTTGAGGGTGGCAGGAGAAGTATAGAGGCAGGAAAGAAAGAAATATATTGTGTGCAAAAGTGGAACATGCAATTTACCCCCCCCCCCCACCAGATTTAAACGAACAATCAAGTGATCTATTAATATTAACATATAATGTATGTCTTCCTTTTAAATTGTGCTTACCAATACATTATCAGTCTAAGAAGAGATCATATTTCACAGTTTAATATATATGTTAGAATACTAAATGTCCACCTGTCCCCCTCACTGGATAAAAATATCCCTTTATTGAAAGAAAAAAAAAACATTTGAAAAAGAATAGTGCACTCAAAGCATAGTCTCAATATATTTTGCTCATGTCAATAGGATTAGAACAAGCAGATGAATGTATCTGATGAGGTAACATTATGTAAAAGAAAAAGTTTCTTACCATTAAAGCCATCTTGATCCACATCTCCAAGAGGTGCAATAGAACTGCCAAATCTTGCAAAGACCTCAAATCCGTTTATTTTGAGCAAATGCTGAAGTACATGTGTGCTTTGCTGCAGATAAACGTACACCTGTCCCACTTCCTGAAGCTTGCCGTCTGATCCACGCTCCATAAACAGAGGTGCTCCAATAAACAAATCCACTAATCTGTATAACAGACACACACCGGTGACTTACTGAGGTGGTAAAAACACAACATTTCACGTTGTCTCAATGAGGTTTGAAGAAACAAATAATTTATTAGAAAAGTTTATGAAAAGCTGTATAAGGAAATATATCTTATCTGCACTGATTATATAAGTAGTACTGTAGAAATGTATGTTTTTTTAGAAATTTAAGAATGTATGGAAATGTGATTATTCTTATACATGTCTGTAAAACAATAACATTTAAATAAATAAATTTGAAAAAAAGAAAAAAGTTTATTGCATATCTACTACTCTTTCAGTATAGTAATACATATTAATTTCTAAACTAATCTTCAGCTTATAGCCTGTTTATTTTGTCCTTTAACTTTCTCATTCTGCATTAAACCAAGACATGGCATATTTGTGTATTTGCTTGTACAGCCAGAGTGTATTACATATGTATGCTGCAGGCAGGTGCATGATGTCACAACTCAGAGCATACAAAGGCTTGTAAGTGTGGTCTATAGCACTGGCTTTACAATAGTTTGTGTAATGTGATGTTTACCAGAGGCGCACTTACCCATCTCCATTGATATCAGTTGTAGCCACAGAATATCCAAAGTAGGCAGCCATCTAACATAAAAAAATGTCATTTATCAAACATGTCTCCTCTGGAAATATCTTACATGTTTCAGTGGTTGCAGCAAGTAAATGTGTACTAGGAGTCAGATATGTCCACATGGGTGAGTTTTACACAAACATGCAGATTCTTCTAGTTTTAAAGTAAATGTAATAAGCTTAAAAAAAAAAAAATTACATAGTACACTTTCATATGCCTAATACATTGTTGTTTAGTTTAATGTATATTATACCCTTGACCAAAAACATAAGCAAAAAGTCAAAGATAAGTTAAGTCTTCTAGTGCCTGATGATCGGCATATAATCAGCACAACTGTGTCACCTTGTTTAAAATGACTGTAAAGAGAGGACAAGGAATCTGAAGTATCCATGTTTGTGGGCTCAATATTAAATAGGGACATAAACAATATCTACCATACATACAAAAGAGAAGCATTTAAACACTGAAAACGGTTTAAATGTAAACTAATACAGTAGAATCTGTTGTGTACTTCCTACTAATGCTCACTGGTAGCACAATGCCTTCAGTTCTATTGGTGGATAAGCACCATCTGAAGGCGCCTGACATAAGACCGGAATACGCATTACCTTGGCTGAGCAAAGTTGTTTGAATACAAATATGAGCTACTAGCTATGCTCAAGCTTAAAAGGCACAGTAAACACCTTATAACAACAAGACATTATTATTTTCTTGCTATACAATGGACATTTCAGCCAAGTCTAAACATTTTTAAAACAAAATGAACATCCTTTTTACTGAAACAGTTTTTCAACACCCAAACTCCACGATTTGCCTTATTTGGAAGAGCCAATCTGTGATTAAAGGGACAATAAAACTGTACAAGTACAGTAACAGGAACTATTATTTTTCCTCCTGTACCTGCAGCTCTCTTTAAAACCATTCCAGAAGCCAGTTGTAAAGCTCTGTGTCTTTATGCTGGGTACCGCCATCTTGGGACACACGTATTGTTGCTTTCTGTGAAAGAAGCACTTTCACAGATCAGTGACGTTACTGGCTTTTTGACAGCTGTACCTTGCACTTTGTATTAGTTTGCACAACAGAGAATCAGAAGAGTTTGGTGTTTTTTTACAAAGTTTAGCAGTTAAAAATTAAAACGCTTAGCCATAATAATTAGAGTAAAATGCAGCCGCTGCAAAAATGTAGAGCTCCTTCTCTGTGTCGTGAATGTTAACTGAAGTGCATTATATAGCTTGTCAACAAGACACCAATATCACTGATCTGTGAATGTGCACCACTTCTGTCATGGGGTACAAGAATACTTAAACTCCAAGATGGCTGCACCCAGTGTGAGGATGGAGAACTTCACTAACCAACACTTTTGTATGATTTGAATAGCTGCAGGAACAGAGGGGGGAAAAACACTAGCATGCCGAGTAGTAACCGTGCTACTGTAGTTGTACCCAGAAGTTTAATGCCCCTTTTAAAGGGACAGTCTACTTGGAAATTGTTATTGTTTAAAAATATAAATAATCCCTTTATTACCCATTCCCCAGTTTTGCATAATCAACACTGTTATATTAACATACTTTTTACTTCTATGATTACCTGTATCCAAGCCGCTGCAGACTAACCCTTATCTCAGTGCTTTTTTTACAATCTTGCATTTTAGCCAATCAGTGCTGGTTCCTGCATAACCATTATTATTCTCCATAGTAGAGAGCACAAGGTTATCTATATGGCACATATGAACTAGCACTACCTAGTAGTTGTTTAAGATTTAAAAAGCATTGATAAGGGCGACCTGCTGGGGCTTAGAAACAGGCAAATTTAGAGGTTATAAAGTATATTAATATAAATTTATTAAAATAAAATTATAGAAACATATCGGGGTCCATTTCAGGTTTTGGGAATTAGAGAATCAATTTTCAGAGCTAAATTACATATTAAAGGGGTAAAAACAAATAAAAAAAGTATATTACAAAGTTGATTCATTCTGAATAACTAAACATAAGCAACACAAAGTTGACTTTTATGTGACAAAATCTCATACAAATTATTGAACCATAAAACAACCTTAGTCATCAACTAATTGGTTAATTGTCGCTAAATGTGCCCATAGCATGGGTTGTCAGAGTTGACTCCTTTTATTTTCAAAAATCCATTTAGAAGTTCCACATGAATTAGTGGTGTGCTGCTCAATTCTGATTTCTATAAACAAATATGAAAAGAAACTGTGGGTGTAGCGGTTTGTGTTAAATTTTATATAAGGATGTCACAGTTACATAGAAATGAGAGAGCAAATCGCTTATATACCTGGTCTCCAGTAAAATTGTGCAATGATGCCATATTACCACCATCATAAATAGACACCTATGATAAAAGGAAAATGGCTATTAACACAGAAAGTGAATGTAAATCATTAATACCACTACCATCAATTGTTTGTAGTCTTATAAATAAGAAAATTATGCAGTACCATATAAAAGGAAGTGACCTCACCATGCCTATTGTTTTTGCAGCTCTTGGCACGCCAGAGACAAAATCTAAATAAAGAAAAACAAAATTACCATGATTAAAAAAATTAAAAATGTACTTTGATTATTATATTTCTTTAAATATACATTTTAAAGTGCGTGTGTGGTCCACCACAAATCCAGTGAGTGCATTCGTGGTGGGCTTTTATATTGATTAATATTGCACCCTCATACTTTGTCTTTTTGCTGGATAGTGAGAGTGCACTTCCCAGTTATATGTGTGTGTCTGTCTAACTACCACTGAGAATAAAGATGTGGGCGTTGTTACTACAGCCCAAATGCAGTACTAGTGCACAAGCATACATCTCTAGTTACATTTAAACAACTCATCCTTTTCCAAGTAAAATGGCATTTAATTGTTACGCTTTCATATACAGGATATAATTGTTATTGAACTATATATTTTTTCCTTAAAGGGACAGTATACACCAATTTTCATATACTGCATGTAATAGACACTACTATTAAGGATAAAATGCACAGATACTGATATAAAAATCCAGTATAAAACTGTTTAAAAACTTACTTAGAAGCTCCCAGTCTAGCTCTGTTAAAAGGATTAGCTAGAACACCCACTGAAACTGGGAAATATTCAGACACTCCCCCTTTCTCTGCATATCAAAAGACTATTTAGATAAACAGGAGCAAGCTGGAGTAGGTATCTGTCGGTATTCTCCTAAAACTTTAGGGATTGGTTAGGAGTCTGAAAATCAGTGAAGTAAAAGGGAGAGATAGGTGCGCTAGGCCAAATAGATAACCAAACACCCCCTTAAAAAGACAAATATCCCTACAATTGTCTAAAATCAGAGAGAATAATACAGGTACTAAGGGAGGCGCTAAAAAAGCCAAAGGTATCAAGCACTTATAAAATTTAATAAAAACACATATGCATACAATATTATATATAAAAGGGGACGTCTCCCCAAAACGAATACTAATATTTAATTACTAAAAAATACAATTGATATAAATTCCCACAGATAAAAAACATACAGTCTGTATAGAGCAGTCCCAATCAGTTCGTTATAATGAGGTCAGAAAGAAATGTCTTTTCTCCATATAAAAAGTAACTGACTAAGCGGGGTCAGAAAGAAATGTCTTTTCTCCATATAAAAAGTAACTGAATAAGCGGTTCTTTTCTCCATATAAAAAGTAACTGAAAATCAGCGCAATGTTATTTAAAAATAAGGAAAACTAAAAAAAAAAAAAGCTGTATAGGCTATATAAATGGATCATCTACAAAACATTTATGCAAAGAAAAATCGAGTTTATAATGTCCCTTTAAGAGTAAGCAATTCATTTGAGAATGGGCCAAATATGTATAAATACTTGTCTCAACATCAGTACTTTGATCGATTTACATCATTCCTTTAACTTTGCTAGTCTACTAAACTTCAGTGGGATCAAAAATGATGTTATAATGATATGATAATAAAAGTTGTTTTTTTAAGAATATAAAAAATATAATCATACCTTCAATCCCGTCTCCATTAAAATCCCCTACTGCCACTGAATATCCTGTGAATAAAGCAAATGGTAATTAAGAAATATTTGAATTAATGTAGAAATTCTGAAAACTAACTTTATTCCTGATCATTGGACATAGTGCATATTATAAATGAGACTGCCAAAACATAAAACTGGGAATTATGCTATTAGCTTCACTATGCAACATATAAATAGAGCAGGTGAGTTTAAAAATGTGTTGTTATACATAAGTTTGTTGAGGGTAAAATAATCTTACTACTATTGTAAAAAAAACAAAAAGCAATTTATTCTTACCTGATAAATTCCTTTCTTTCTTGGTGGTGATAGTCCACGAAAAACACAATTTATGCTTACCAAATAAATTCCTTTCTTTCCGGATAGGGAGAGTCTATGGCTTCATTCCTTACTGTTGGGAAATACATCACCTGGCCACCAGGAGGAGGCAAAGACATCACAGCCAAAGGCTTAAATATCCCTCCCACTTCCTCATTACCCCAGTCATTCTGCAGAGGAAACAAGGAAAAGTAGTAGAAACATTAGGTTATAAATGGTGCCAGAAGAATAAAATAAATAATAGGGGACCACCCATATATAAGAAAAAATGTGCGGGGGCCGTGGACTCTCCCTATCCGGAAGGAAAGGAATTTATCTGGTAAGCATAAATAATGTTTTCTTTCCTAAGATAGGGAGAGTCCACGGCTTCATTGCTTACTGTTGGGAAAACTATACCCAAGCTCCAGAGGACACTGAATAAATAACGTGAGGAAACAAAAAGAAAGAGGCGGACCCTATTCTGAGGGCACCACAGCCTGCAAAACTTTTCTCCCGAAAGCTGCTTCAGCCGAAGCAAAACATCAAACTTGTAAAATTTTGAAAAAGTATGTAAGGATCACCAGGTAGCCACTTTACAAATCTGATCCATAGAGGCCTCGTTCTTAAAGGCCCAAGAGGAAGCCACTGCTCTAGTGGAATGAGCCGTTATCCTCTCAGGAGGACAATGTCCTGCTGTCTCGTAAGCAAAGCGGATGACACTCCTTAACCAAAAAGATAGGGAAGTTGAAGTAGTCTTCTGCCCCTTACACATCCCCGAATAAACAAACAAAGAGGAATATTGTCTAAACTCCTTAGTAGCCTGAAGATAGAACTTCAAGGCGCGAACCACATCCAAATTGTGAAGTACGCATTCCTTCGATGAAGTAGGATTAGGACACAAGGAAGGAACCACAATCTCCTGATTGATGTTGCGATCTGACACAACCTTAGGAAGAAAACCTAATTTAGTACGTAAAACTGCCTTATCTGCATAAAAAATTAGATAAGGGGGCTCACATTGCAAAGCAGAGATCTCAGAAACTCTGCGTGATAGCCAATAAAAAGAGAACCTTCCAAGATAACAATTTAATGTCAACGGAATGCAGAGGCTCAAACGGAACCTGTTGCAAAACTCGAAGAACAAGATTTAGGCTTTAAGGAGGAGCCCCAGATCAAAACACAGGTCTGATCCTAATCAGAGCCTTAACAAAGGACTGCAAGTCTGGAAGCTCATCCAGTCTCTTGTGCAATAAAACCGACAGGGACAAAATTTGTCCCCTCAGGGAACTAGCAGAAAGGCCCTTCTCCAGCCCATCCTGGAGAAAAGATAAGATCCTGGCAACCTTAACTCTGTGCCAGGAAAAACCACGGTCTTCACACCAGAATAAATAGGTCTTCCACACCTTGTGGTAAATACCCCGAGAAATTGGTTTATGAGCTTGAATAAGAGCATCAATGACACTATCAGAGAATGCTCTCTTGGCTAAGACTAAGCGTTTAATCTCCACGCAGTCAGCCTCAGAGAATCTAGATTTTGATGAACAAATGGACCTTGTATCAGCAGGTACAGAAGGTAACTTCCACAGAGGAGATGAGGACATCCCCAATAGATCCGCAAACCACGATGGAGAAATTGGGATTACTGATACCTGCTCCTGCTTGATGCAGGCCACCATTCGAGAAAGAAGTGGTAATGGAGGAGAAAGATATGTTTGAACCTCCAGGGCACTGCTAGTGCAACTATTAGATCCGCTTGGGGATCCCTCGACCCGTACCTGGGTAGCTTGGTATTGAGACGGGACACCATGAGATCTATCTCCGGCGTCACTCACTTGCTGCATATCTCTGCAAACACCTTGAGATGGAGAGACCATTCCCTTGGATGGAAGGATTGCCTGCTGAGAAAATCTGCCTCCCAGTTGTCCACACCCGGAATGTGGATCACTGACAACGAACAGCTGTGGGCCTCCGCCCACTCCAGAATCTGAGATACTTCCTTCATCGCCAAGGAACTTCTTGTTCCCCCCCTGATGGTTGATGTAAGCCACCAAGGTTATATTGTATGATTGGAATCTGATAAACTGGGACGAACCCAGAAGTGGCCAAGCCTTCAAGGCCTTGAAGATTGCCCATAGTTTCAAAATATTTATCGGGAGGGAGGACTCCTCCTGAGTCCACAACCCCTGTGCCTTTCTGGCACCCCAAACGGCTCCCCATCTGGATAGGTTGGCGTTCGTAGTCACAATTTCCCAGGATGGTCATAAAAAGCATGTCCCTAAGGACAGATGATCTGGACAGAGTCACCAAGAGAGCGATTCTCTCGACCTGCTGTATAATACAATCTTTTGACACAGATCTAAATGATCACCGTTCCACTACCTCAGCATGCACATTTGTAAAGGTCTGAGACGGAACCTGGCAAAAGGAATGATGTCCATGCAGGACACCATGAGACCAATCACCTCCATACACTGAGCCACAGAGGGACTCAAGGAGGTCCGGAGGGCAAGACATTCTGAAGTTAGCTTGCATTGTCTCTGGTCTGTTAGAAATATCCTCATGGATATGGAGTCTATTATAGTATCAATGAATTCCCCCCTGGTACTTGGGATAAGAGAACTCTTTTCCAAGTTTATCTTCCATCCATGTGATCGAAGAAGACTGAGAAGGGACTCCGAGAATTCTTCCGCAAGACGAAAAGATGATGCGTGCACCAGAATATCGTCCAAGTATGGGGCTACTGCAATACCCTGAGTTCTGGCAATGGCTAGAAGAGCCCCCAGAACCTTCGTAAAGATTTTTGGAGCAGTAGCTAGGCCAAACGGAAGGGCAATGAACTGGAAGTGCTGGTCCAGGAATGCAAACCTCAGGAACTGAAAGTATTCCCTGTGGATTGGAACAGGAAGGTAAGCGTCCTTCAGATCTATCTAAAATGCCCAAATCTATAAAATCCCAAACCTCTTTCTTCGATAGGCACCAAGACAACAACTCCTAAGAAGGATAGAACCAGAAACGCACCCTAGAAAGGCATCCCTCTTTTCTGGTCTGGTAGACAGATTCGAGAGAAGGAATCTGCCCCTTGGCGGATGAGATTTGAAGCCTATCTTGCATCCCTGAGATACCACCTCCAGGACCCACAGATCCTGTACGTCCTTAACCTAGGCGTCTGAAAATAGAGACAGTCTGCCCCTACACGTTCCGATCCCGGGTCGGGGGCTGCCCCTTCATGCCGATTTGTTTTCGGCAGGCTTCTTATTCTGCTTGGATTTATTCCAGGACTGAGCCGGCTTCCAAGCACTCTTGGGTTGCTCGGGCTTGGAGGAGGATTGTAGTCATTGGGATTTGTCAGAACGAAAGTTAGAAGATTGTCGTCCCTTAGACTTGTTCTTCTTATCTTGCGGTAGGAAGGCACCCTTGCCTCTGTTAACCGTAGAAATAATGGAGTCCAGGCCTAGACCAAATAAAATCTTTCCCTTGAAGGGAAAAGAAAGGAGTCTGGACTTAGAAGTCATATCCACAGACCAAGACTTCAACCAGAGCGCCCGGCGGGCTAGGACCGCAAAGCCAGAGGCCTTTGCATTTAGGCAAATAATTTGCATGTTCGCATCACAAATAAAATAATTAGCAATTCTCAGAGCTTTAATTCTGTCTTGAAAATCCTTGAGGGGAGACTCCACCTCAATGAGTTCCGACAAAGAGTTACAACATTAGGTACCTTATAACTTGACGAAAGGCAAAGAATGACTGGGGTAATGAGGAAGTGGGAGGGATATTTAAGCCTTTGGCTGGGGTTCGTTGCCTCCTCCTGGTGGCCAGGTGATGTATTTCCCAAGAGTAAGGAATGAAGTAGTAGACTCTCCCATCTTAGGAAGGAAAACCTTTCTTGAGGGAATTACATCACCTGGCCACCAGGAAGAGGCAAAGAAACCTCACACCAAAAGCTTAAATATCTCTCCTACTTCCCTGACCTTCCCAGTATCACGTATAGCCAAGTATAGGAGGAAGAAATAAGAAAGATAGTAGAGTAAAGAGGTACAAACTAGAACTGCTTCCAACAGAAACATTGGGTGGGTTTGTGGACTATCACCACCAAGAAAGAAAGGAATTTATCAAACAATAAATAATGTTTTCTTTCTATGGTGGTGATAGTCCACAAAAATCTTTACCTGTGGGAACTAATACCCAAGCTGTGAATTCCACAAAGGAAAATGGGTGGCAAAGAAGGAAAGGCAGGCACCTTTTACCAGGAACCATCTCCTGAAGGACCTTCCTTCCAAAGTTTGCTATTATGAAAGTATGCAAACGGTACAAAGCTGCAACCTTGGAGTTGTGCTCTACTGATACGTCATTCTTCAACACTAAAAAAGAAGACACAGAACCAATCAAATGAGCTGTAATACATACCGGCGACAACAGACCCACCTCAACATAAGCTACGTGAAGCAAGCTCTTCAATTAAGAAACCAAAAGGAAACAGAAGCTGTCTTCTGGGTCTTACGGAAACTGGAAAATGCAGCAAGAAAGACCAAACAAAAACCTTAAAAGCCTTCAATAAAAAAATGTTAATAGAAATTTTAATGTCCTGCCTACATTCCACAGAAGATTCTGATAAGGGCGCAAGAAAGGAACCACAATTTCTTGGTTAATTTCTATTGAGAAAATGCTTAGCTAGGAAACCAGAAAAAGAACATAAATTGCATTGTGCTGATGAAGCAAAACTTTTAAAACAGAGACAGAACAACCAATGAACCAAACGCTAGGGTATTGGTGAGGAGTCGTAAGAGTTCCTATGTTTTAGATTGCCTTAGGCTACCTTAATGAAGTTTACTTACTTACTGTAGGAATGCTTTGCCTCAATAGTTACCATGTCACAGCTGCTCAGAGCAACTAACCAGTAAGATTCCGCCACTCCAATTTGCACTTTACACTTAAATATTTTTGGCCAACTAAGATTTTTTTAATAAATACCATCTTTTATTGTGCAAAAAATTAAAAATACATACAATATATGAACTTTGCCTTACAGTGTAAGATGATTTTCTTTAGTGCTCAAATGGATGTATGATACATTTCGTAAAGATGGAGTTTTTGTAATGAAAAACATGAACAATAAATAATTGAAACAACAAATAATTAAAACTGTTTGTGCAGGCCATATGGTCTATTAATATTCTCTTTCACTCGAATTACTTAAAGGGACAGTTCACCCAAAAACTTTCTCCCCTTTAAATTATTCACAATGATCCTTTTTACCAGCTAGAGTGTATTAAATTGGTTGCAAGTAGCTCCTTTACTCATATTTCATCATTTGAAATAGCTGATTTAGCTTGTGGTTTCCCAACCTATACTGAAAGTTTTGATACTGGCGTATACGCTATTGACAAGACTAAGTAAACACAGCCAGCAGAAGAGATTACACTTTTAGTGGGATGCAGGACAGTTAAGTAATAAAATGATAATTTTCCATTGTTCTCTCTATGTATTGAGCTTTGGTGTTCCAGACAAATATAAGATAAGGAAGCAAGTCTGTGTACATAAAAGTGATAACATGAGATCTGATATTACCTGAAGCTCAACCCATTGTAATAGGCTGTGGTTTCAAAGCACAAAACCAGCTACTTCATATACAAAAATAAACCTGAAAATGCAATTTCTCAAATATTTTATACTCTGCAGTTGGTATAACAAGTCATTTAAAATACATTAATGGAAAAACAATTTTACAGTGTACTGTCCCTTTAAGAGTCCTCATCTTCCTCCTTCGAAATACTGGTAAAAATACTCTTTTTGGTGGCTTTCCTGGAAGTTTTAATTTTATTTTTGATCACACATTTCCTAAACTTGATGTAAGTTGTTTACTCTTAAAGATCAATCTCCACGATAGATCCCAACGCTTCACCAACAGAACCGAAAATCTCTGAGTTAGGGACCCTTTCCCCTACGGTAGAGTCTGATCACTCCCATAATCTGCTTCCCAGTGGATGACCCAAAGAAACAGAAGTTGCTGAAATGGAACACTGCAGAAGCTCAAAATAGCAGAAAACCGGATGAGTGAAAAAAGAAACTGAAATAAGGAGGAAGAAAATTCCCTGAAACACTGTAATGGAAAAAATCCATCAGGGTAGAGACTGACTGGTTAACAGGACAGAATGCATTCGCTGGAACAGAATGGAGAGATCTCTACTCAAACGTCTACACATGTAAGTTGCAGTGGGCGCAAATGAAACCTAGCTAATGAAATAGCATCCAATGCCACCACCATAAGACCCGCTACCTTCATACACTGAGCTACAGTAACTAAGATAGGGATTGTAAAGACCAACAAGCAGAGTGCAATGAGTAATCAATGATCTGTAAGGAGCAGCCGCATGGAGACTGAAAGCAAGACTACCCCACAAAAGAAAATCTATGTAAGCGAAGAGCACACATATACTCTTCCTGCCATTACTGCAAAGAAACCAGAATAGATTCTCTGAATACGTAGTCACTAAAGATCAAACCAGGAGCTTGCAATAAAAACTGCTCCTTCATTCAGGCCTAGGAACGGGAAAAATTACTCCCACGTCCACCAGATTCTGCACACACCAAAGAGATGCCTCCCGATCTACTGATGATCTAGTATACAAGGGACCAAAGGTACCCCTCATAAGAAGGTCTTGACTGAAACGTGCCCTATACCCCTGTCTGTATCCAGGGATCCCTGAACAGACTGGTACTAGACCAACTGAAAAACTGAATCTGCCCTCAAGCAGATTTAGCGTTTGAGTTAGACAATTTTATTTTGCTTGCACATATTTCCGACAGGATTAGATCCTAGGGGAGCAAGAGGAATCCAAAATAACACAGAAACAGGAAAGTAACTCCCATGTTCTCCAAATCCTGAACACACTCAAAACTCAGGAATCCCAAACCATTTGAGACCAGGTCTTCAGAAAAAAGGAGAAACAAGACAGTACCCTCCTGCAGGGTTGCATTGGAAGGCAATGTCATGAATTTCAAATTGGAAATAATTTCCAGGTAGACTTGAATAAATCTGGGTTCTGAGGGAAGATCACCGATTTCTGATGTTCTGGTGTTAAAAAGAGCAAAACCGGATACTAGCTTTACTTCTAGCTCTAGCATATTTATTCCTTGGCAAATAAAGACTCCCCTGCTGCCCAGGGACTGTGAAAAAAGATAGAAGCCAAGCCAGGGCCAAGCAAGATCTTCCCCTTAAGAATTAACAATTCAAGAATCAACTCCGACACTGTGTCAGAAGGGTCTTATATAGGTGACATTGTAGTAGACATTGTAGTCTTCTAACGAGTACAGCTAAAGCGGAGTGTTCACGTTAATTACATCACAAAGAATTGTGCTAAGCACAAAGAGCAATTGTGTACACCATTATCCTCAAAGGAAGCTTCCACTGATAACTGAGTTAAGAAATCACACCAAGGAGATGCTGCTCCTGCAATTCAGCGATACCTCGCAGGTGGATGAGAGAACAATCGTCTTTGAAGCCAGCCATCTTTAAAATGTTAGTATCTGGCCTACGTGTGTATTGAACCCAGGGCTGCTGGCTTGAATTGCTATGTGACACCTTGTAGCCACAGGCTAGCCTTCAGCCTAGGAAACATCTATACCTCTCGTAAATAGAGAATAATGAGTAAACTGGCATCCCGGTGTGCCCCATTCTCAGGAAATAATAGCAGTTACCAATACTGGTATAGAGTAGAGTTGTAACTCATCCACCAAATCTTCGTAAGGATAACCAAAATTTCAAGCAAAATAAGTAGTCCTAAATAAACATTTAATTACAGAAATTAATATGCAAACTCCAGATTAACTCATGTCCTGGGAAATAATTTTCAATAGTAACCGAGGAACTGGCAAATCTTCCCCCAACCTATATCATGTAGTTTAACCACTGATCTATTACAGGCATAGGATAGTAGAATCCTAAGGTTCTCAAATTCCCTTCAACGCCTGAATTGTCTGGGCAGATAGAACTGTGTATGCATTACCCTTTACAAGCAGTACACAGGGCAGTCTAAAACAAAGAAATAGAATGGAACCAGACCTTATAGCAGAAATATAAGACTTTGCACCTGCAAGATTTATTATTGCATATAAGAGCTGGACAACTAACATTTTAAAAGTACACAGATAATATTGCATTAAGGAAAACCTCTGTATCAGTTCTCTTAATGTAATAGTGCCATATAATCTGCTCCAGAAAACAAAACTTATGCTTACCTGATAAATTTCTTTCTTTTGCGATGTACCGAGTCCACAGATTCATCCTTACTTGTGGGATATTATCCTTCCTAACAGGAAGTGGCAAAGAGAGCACCACAGCAGAGCTGTCTATATAGCTCCCCCCTTAACTCAACCCCCCAGTCATTCGATCGAAGGCCAAGGAAGAAAAAGAAGAAACTATAAGGTGCAGAGGTGACTGAAGTTTTTAATAAAAAATACCATCTGTCTTGAAGAGACAGGGCGGGCCGTGGACTCGGTACATCGCAAAATAAAGAAATTTATCAGGTAAGCATAAATTTTGTTTTCTTTTGCATGATGTACCAAGTCCACGGATTCATCCTTACTTGTGGGATACCAATACCAAATCTTTAGGACACGGATGAAGGGAGGGACAAGACAGGAACCTAAACGGAAGGCACCACTGCTTGCAAAACCTCTCTCCCAAAAATAGCCTCAGAAGCAAAAGTATCAAATTTGTAAAATTTTGAAAAGGTATGGAGCGAAGACCAAGTCGCAGCCTTACAAATCTGTTCAACAGAAGCCTAATTTTTAAAAGCCCATGTGGAAGCTACCGCTCTAGTAAAATGAGCTGTAATCCTTTCAGGAGGCTGCTGTCCAGCAGTCTCATAAGCCAAACGGATTATGCTTTTCAGCCAAAAAGAAAGAGAAGTCGCCGTAGCCTTTTGACCCCTACGCTTTACAGAATAGACAACAACAAAAAAAGATGATGTTTCACGAAAATCTTTGGTTGCCTGCAAATAAAATTTCAAAGCACAAACCACGTCCAAGTTGTGCAACAGACGTTCCTTCTTAGAAGAAGGATTAGGACACAGAGAAGGAACAACAATTTCCTGATTGATATTCCTGTTAGAAACAACCTTAGGTAGGAACCCAGGCTTGGTATGCAAAACCACCTTATCAGCATGGAAAACAAGATAAGGCGAATCACATTGTAATGCAGATAGTTCAGAAACTCTTCGAGCTGAAGAGATAGCAACTAGGAACAAAACTTTCCAAGATAAAAGCTTAATATCTATGGAATGCATGGGTTCAAACGGAACCCCCTGAAGAACCTTCAGAACTAAAAATTTAGACTCCATGGCAGAGCAACAGGTTTAAACACAGGCTTAATTCTAGCTAAAGCCTGACAAAAAGCCTGAACGTCTGGAACATCTGCCAGACGCTTGTGCAACAGAATAGACAGAGCAGATATCTGTCCTTTTAGGGAACTAGCTGACAATCCTTTCTCCAATCCCTCTTGGAGAAAAGACAAAATCCTAGGAATCCTGATTTTACTCCAGGACTACCTTTGGATTCGCACCAAAAAAGATATTTACGCCATATCTTATGATAGATTTTCCTGGTAACAGGCTTTCGAGCCTGAATCAAGGTATCTATGACCGACTCAGAGAAACCCTGCTTTGATGGAATCAAGCGTTCAATCTCCAAGCAGTCAGTTGCAGAGAAATTAGATTTGGATGCTTGAATGGACCTTGAATGAGAAGGCCCCCTTCTCAGTGGCAGAGTCCATGGTGGCAGAGATGACATGTCCACCAGGTCTGCATACCAAGTCCTGCATGGCCACGCAGGAGCTATCAAGATCACCGAAGCTCTCTCCTGTTTGATTGTGGCAATCAAACGAGGAAGAAGAGGAAATGGTGGAAGCACATAAGCAAGGTTGAATGACCAGGGTACTGCTAGAGCATCTATCAGTACTGCCTGAGGATCCCTTGACCTGGATCCGTAACAAGGAAGTTTGGTGTTCTGACGAGACGCCATCAGATCCAATTCTGGTGTGCCCCATAGCCGAACCAGTTGAGCAAACACCTCCGGATGGAGTTCCCACTCCCCCGGATGAAAAGTCTGACGACTTAGAAAATCTGCCTCCCAGTTCTATACTCCGGGGATATAGATCACTGACAGATGGCAAGAGTGAGCCTTTGCCCATCGGATTATCCTTGAGACTTCTGTCATCGCCAAGGAACTCTTTGTTCCGCCCTGATGATTAATATAAGCCACAGTCGTGGTGTTGTCCGACTGAAACCTGATGAATTTGGCCAAAGCCAGCTGAGGCCATGCCTGGAGAGCATTGAATATCGCTCTTAATTCCAGAATATTTAATCAGTAGGAGAGCCTCCTCCCGAGTCCACAAACCCTGTGCTTTCAGGGAATTCCAGACTGCACCCCAGCCCAGAAGGCTGGCGTCTGTCGTCACTATAACCCAATCTGGCCTGCGGAAACACATTCCCTGGGACAGATGATCCTGTGACAACCACCAAAGAAGAGAGTCTCTGGTCTCTTGATCCAGATTAATCTGAGGAGATAAATCCGCATAATCCCCATTCCACTGATTGAGCATGCATAGTTGCAGTGGTCTGAGATGCAAGCGAGCAAACGGAACTATGTCCATTGCCGCTACCATTAGACCGATTACCTCCATACACTGAGCCACTGACGGCCGAGGAATGGAATGAACAGCTCGGCAGGTGGACACAATTTTTTATTTCCTGACCTCCGTCAGAAATATTTTCATGTCCACCGAGTCTATCAGAGTCCCTAGAAATTAAACTCTTGTGAGGGGGGGGGGAAAGAGAACTCTTTTTTACGTTCACCTTCCACCCGTGAGATCTTAGAAAAGCCAACACTAAGTCCGTGTGAGACTTGGCTAGCTGGAAAGTCGACGCTTGAATTAGAATGTCATCTAGATAAGGCGCCACTGCTATGCCCCGCGGCCTTAGAACCGCCAGAAGGGACCCTAGCACCTTTGTAAAGATTTGTGGCGCCGTGGCCAACCCGAAGGGAAGAGCCACAAACTGATAATGCTTGTCCAGAAAGGCGAACCTGAGGAACTGGTGATGATCTTTGTGGATAGGAATGTGTAGATACGCATCCTTTAAGTCCACGGTGGTCATATATTGACCCTCCTGTATCAATGGTAAGATAGTCCGAATGGTCTCCATCTTGAAAGATGGGACTCTTAGGAATTGGTTTAGGATCTTGAGATCTAGAATTGGTCTGAAAGTTCCCTCTTTCTTGGGAACCACAAACAGATTGGAGTAGAACCCCTGCCCCTGCTCTGCTTTTGGAACTGGGCAGATCACTCCCATGGTAAAAAGGTCTTTTACACAGCGTAAGAACGCCTCTCTTTTTGTCGGGTTTACAGACAATTGAGAAAGATGGAACCTCCCCCTTGGAGGAGAATCCTTGAAATCTAGAAGGTATCCCTGGGTTACAATTTCTACTGCCCAGGAATCCTGAACGTCTCTTGCCCAGGCCTGAGCAAAGAGAGAGAGAGTCTGCCCCCTACTAAATCCGGTCCCGGATCGGGGGCTACCCCTTCATGCTGACTTAGTGGCAGCAGCAGACTTTTTGGCCTGTTTACCCTTGTTCCAAGCCTGGTTAGGTCTCCAGGTTGGCTTGGATTGAGCAAAGTTCCCCTCTTGCTTTGTAGCAGAGGAAGAGGAAGTGGGACCACTCTTGAAGTTTCGAAAGGAATGAAAATTATTTTGTTTGGTCCTTGTCTTATTTGACTTATCTTGAGGGAGGGCATGACCCTTCCCTCCAGTAATGTCTGAAATGATCGCTTTAAGTGCAGGCCCGAATAGGGTCTTACCTTTGAAAGGGATGGACAAAAGCTTAGATTTAGATGAAACATCAGCCGACCAGGACTTAAGCCATAACGCTCTACGCGCTAAAATGGCAAAACCTGAATACTTTGCCGCCAACTTAGCAAGATGAAAAGCGGCGTCTGTAATAAAAGAATTAGCTAACTTAAGAGCCTTAATTCTGTCCAGAATATCATCTAGTGGGGTCTCCATCTGAAGAGCCTCTTCTAGAGCCTCAAACCAAAAGGCAGCTGCAGTGGTTACAGGAACAATGCACGCTATAGGTTGAAGAAGAAAACCTTGATGAAATTTTTTTTTCTTTAGGAGACCCTCTAATTTTTTTATCCATAGGATCAATGAAAGCACAACTGTCTTCAATAGGTATAGTTGTACGCTTAGCCAGAGTAGAAATAGCTCCCTCCACCTTAGGGACCATCTGCCATGAGTCCTTTATGGTGTCAGGTATGGGAAACATTTTCTTAAAAACAGGAGGGGGTGCGAACGGAATACCTGGTCTATCCCACTCCTTAGTAACAATGTCCAAAATCCTCTTAGGGACCGGAAAAACATCAGTGTAAACAGGAACCTCTAAATATTTGTCCATTTTACACAATTTCTCTGGAACTACAATAGGGTCACAATCATCTAGAGTCGCTAAAACCTCCCTGAGCAATAAGCGGAGGTGCTCTAGCTTAAATTTAAATCTTTCCTAAATCAGAAATCTCTCTCTCAGATAGCAAATCCCTCATCCCTACCTCAGAACATTGTGAGGGAATATCGGATACGGCTACTAAAGCGTCAGAAGGCTCAGCATTTGATCTTAACCCAGAGCTACTGCACTTCCCTTGCAACCCTGGCAGCTTAGATAAAACCTCTGTGACGGTAGTATTTATAACTGAAGCCATATCTTGCAAGGTGAAAGAATTAGACGCACTAGAAGTAAATGGCGTCGCTTGTGCGGGCGTTACTGGTTGTGACTCTTGGGGAGAACTAGATGGCAAAACCTGATTTCCTTCTGTCTGAGAATCATCTAATGCCAAATTCTTATAAGTCAAAATATGCTGTTTGCAAATTATAGACATATCAGTACAAGTGGGACACATTCTAAGAGGGGGTTCCACAATGGCTTCTAAACAAATTGAACAATGAGTTTCCTCAGTGTCAGACATGTTTAACAGGCTAGTAATGAGGCAAGCAAGCTTGGAAAACACTTTATTTAAGGAAAAAAACACAATTTGCAAAAACGGTACTGTGCCTTTAAGAGAAAAAAAGGCATACACAAACTGCAAAACAGGTTAAAATTGCTTCAAATTTTCCGAAATTTTAACAGTGTACCCACTAAGCTTTAGAAGGATTGCACCACAAGTAACTAAGTAATAAACCCCCAAATGAAAAAAACAGAATTTATGCTTACCTGATAAATTACTTTCTCCAACGGTGTGTCCGGTCCACGGCGTCATCCATAACTTGTGGGAATATCTCTTCCCCAACAGGAAATGGCAAAGAGTACAGCAAAAGCTGTCCATATAGTCCCTCCTAGGCTCCGCCCACCCCAGTCATTCGACCGACGGACAGGAGAAAAACAGGAGAAACTATAGGGTGCCGTGGTGACTGTAGTTAAAGAAATAAATTCATCAAACCTGATTAAAAAACCAGGGCGGGCCGTGGACCGGACACACCGTTGGAGAAAGTAATTTATCAGGTAAGCATAAATTCTGTTTTCTCCAACATTGGTGTGTCCGGTCCACGGCGTCATCCATAACTTGTGGGAACCAATACCAAAGCTTTAGGACACGGATGAAGGGAGGGAGCCAATCATGTTGCCTAAACAGAAGGCACCACGGCTTGCAAAACCTTTCTCCCAAAAATAGCCTCCGAAGAAGCAAAAGTATCAAATTTGTAGAATTTGGCAAAAGTGTGCAGGGAAGACCAAGTCGCTGCCTTACATATCTGATCAACAGAAGCCTCGTTCTTGAAGGCCCATGTGGAAGCCACAGCCCTAGTAGAGTGAGCTGTGATGCGTTCAGGAGGCTGCCGTCCGGCAGTCTCGTAAGCCAATCGGATGATGCTTTTCAGCCAAAAGGAAAGAGAGGTAGCAGTAGCTTTTTGACCTCTCCTCTTGCCAGAATAAACGACAAACAGAGAAGACGTTTGTCTGAAATCCTTTGTTGCTTCTAAATAGAACTTTAAAGCACGAACTACATCTAGATTGTGTAACAAACGTTCCTTCTTTGAAACTGGATTCGGACACAAAGAAGGCACAACTATTTCCTGGTTAATATTCTTGTTGGAAACAACCTTTGGAAGGAAACCAGGTTTAGTACGCAAAACAACCTTATCTGAATGGAACACCAGATAGGGTGGATTACACTGCAGAGCAGATAACTCAGAAACTTTTCTAGCAGAAGAAATAGCAACCAAAAACAGAACTTTCCAAGATAACATCTTGATATCTATGGAATGTAGAGGTTCAAACGGAACCCCTTGAAGAACTGAAAGAACTAAATTCAGACTCCAGGGAGGAGTCAAAGGTCTGTAAACAGGCTTGATCCTGACCAAAGCCTGAACAAAAGCTTGAACATCAGGCACAGCTGCCAGTCGTTTGTGTAATAAGACAGATAAAGCAGAAATCTGTCCCTTTAGAGAACTCACTGATAATCCCTTATCCAAACCTTCTTGGAGAAAAGTAAAGATCCTAGGAATTTTGATCTTACTCCATGAGAATCCCTTGGATTCACACCAACAGATATATCTTTTCCATATTTTATGGTAAATCTTCCTAGTTACAGGTTTTCTGGCTTGTATCAGAGTATCTATTACAGAATCCGAAAACCCACGCTTAGATAAAATCAAGCGTTCAATTTCCAAGCCGTTAGCTGAAGGGAAACTAGATTTGGATGTTCGAATGGACCTTGTACTAGAAGATCCTGTCTCAAAGGTAGCTTCCATGGTGGAGCCGATGACATATTCACCAGGTCTGCATACCAAGTCCTGCGTGGCCACGCAGGAGCTATCAAGATCACTGAGGCCCTCTCCTGCTTGATCCTGGCTACCAGCCTGGGAATGAGAGGAAACGGTGGAAACACATAAGCTAGGTTGAAGGTCCAAGGCGCTACTAATGCATCCACTAGAGTCGCCTTGTGATCCCTGGATCTGGACCCGTAGCAAGGAACCTTGAAGTTCTGACGAGACGCCATTAGATCCATGTCTGGAATGCCCCATAATTGAGTCAACTGGGCAAAGATCTCCGTGTGGAGTTCCCACTCCCCCGGATGGAATGTCTGACGACTCAGATAATCCGCCTCCCAGTTTTCCACTCCTGGGATGTGGATCGCAGATAGGTGGCAGGAGTGATCCTCCGCCCATTTTATGATTTTGGTCACTTCTCTCATCGCCAGGGAACTCCTTGTTCCCCCCTGATGATTGATGTAAGCAACAGTCGTCATGTTGTCTGATTGGAATCTTATGAATCTGGCCTTTGCTAGTTGAGGCCAAGCCCTGAGAGCATTGAATATCGCTCTCAGTTCCAGAATGTTTATCGGGAGAAGAGACTCTTCCCGAGACCATAGCCCCTGAGCTTTCAGGGAGTTCCAGACCGCGCCCCAGCCCACTAGACTGGCGTCGGTCGTGACGATGACCCACTCTGGTCTGCGGAAACTCATTCCCTGAGACAGGTGGTCCTGGGTTAGCCACCAACGGAGTGAGTCTCTGGTCTTCTGATCTACTTGAATCACTGGAGACAAGTCTGTATAGTCCCCATTCCACTGTTTCAGCATGCACAGTTGTAATGGTCTTAGATGAATTCGCGCAAAAGGAACTATGTCCATTGCTGCAACCATCAACCCTACTACTTCCATGCACTGAGCTATGGAAGGACGTGGAACAGAATGAAGAACTTGACAAGCGCTTAGAGGTTTTGACTTTCTGACATCTGTCAGGAAAATCTTCATTTCTAAAGAATCTATTATTGTCCCCAAGAAAGGAACTCTTGTCGACGGAGACAGGGAACTTTTTTCTATGTTCACTTCCCATCCGTGAGATCTGAGAAAGGCCAGAACGATGTCTGTGTGAGCCTTTGCCTTTGAAAGAGACGACGCTTGTATCAGAATGTCGTCCAAGTAAGGTGCCACTGCAATGCCCCTTGGTCTTAGAACCGCTAGAAGGGACCCGAGTACCTTTGTGAAAATCCTTGGAGCAGTGGCTAGCCCGAATGGGAGAGCCACAAACTGGTAATGTTTGTCCAGAAAGGCGAACCCTAGGAACTGATGATGATCTTTGTGGATAGGAATATGTAGATACGCATCCTTTAGATCCACGGTAGTCATAAATTGACCCTCCTGGATTGTAGGTAAAATCGTTCGAATGGTTTCCATTTTGAACGATGGCACTCTGAGAAACTTGTTTAGGATCTTTAAATCCAGAATTGGTCTGAAGGTTCCCTCTTTTTTGGGAACCACAAACAGATTTGAGTAAAACCCCATTCCTTGTTCCACGGTTGGAACTGGGTGTATCACTCCCATTTTAAACAGGTCTTCTACACAATGTAAGAATGCCTGTCTCTTTATTTGGTTTGAAGATAAGTGAGACATGTGGAACCTTCCCCTTGGGGGTAGTTCCTTGAATTCCAGAAGATAACCCTGAGAAACTATTTCTAGTGCCCAGGGGTCCTGAACATCTCTTGCCCAAGCCTGAGCGAAGAGAGAGTCTGCCCCCTACTAGATCCGGTCCCGGATCGGGGGCTACTCCTTCATGCTGTTTTGTTAGCAGCAGCAGGTTTCTTGGCCTGCTTACCCTTGTTCCAGCCTTGCATCGGTTTCCAAGCTGGTTTGGTTTGTGAAGCATTACCCTCTTGTCTAGAGGCTGCAGAGTTGGAGGCCGGTCCGTTCCTGAAATTGCGAAAGGAACGAAAATTAGACTTATTCTTGGCTTTGAAAGGCCTATCTTGTGGGAGGGCGTGGCCCTTACCCCCAGTGATGTCTGAGATAATCTCTTTCAATTCTGGCCCAAAAAGAGTTTTACCCTTGAAAGGGATATTAAGCAATTTTGTCTTGGAAGATACATCCGCTGACCAAGACTTTAGCCAGAGCGCTCTGCGCGCCACAATTGCAAACCCAGAATTTTTCGCCGCTAATCTAGCTAACTGCAAAGCGGCATCTAAAATAAAGGAATTAGCTAACTTAAGTGCGTGAACTCTGTCCATAACCTCCTCATATGGAGTCTCTCTACTGAGCGACTTTTCTAGTTCCTCGAACCAGAACCACGCTGCTGTAGTGACAGGAATAATGCACGAATTAGGTTGCAGGAGGTAACCTTGCTGTACAAAAATCTTTTTAAGCAAACCCTCCAATTTTTTATCCATAGGATCTTTGAAAGCACAATTATCCTCGATAGGAATAGTAGTGCGCTTGGCTAGTGTAGAAACTGCCCCCTCGACCTTAGGGACTGTCTGCCATAAGTCCTTTCTGGGGTCGACCATAGGAAATAATTTCTTAAATATAGGAGGGGGAACAAAAAGGTATGCCGGGCTTCTCCCACTCCTTATTCACTATGTCCGCCACCCGCTTGGGTATAGGAAAAGCGTCGGGGTGCACCGGAACCTCTAGGAACTTGTCCATCTTGCACAATTTTTCTGGAATGACCAGGTTGTCACAATCATCCAGAGTAGATAACACCTCCTTAAGCAGTGCGCGGAGATGCTCTAATTTAAATTTAAATGTCACAACATCAGGTTCTGCCTGTTGAGAAATTCTACCAGAATCTGAAATTTCCCCATCTGACAAAACCTCCCTCATGGCCCCTTCAGATTGGTGTGAGGGTATGACAGAGCAATTATCATCAGCGCCCTCCTGCTCTTCAGTGTTTAAAACAGAGCAATCGCGCTTTCTCTTTTATGCAGGCATTTTGGATAAAATATTTGCTATGGAGTTATCCATTACTGCCTTCAATTGTTGCATAGTAATAAGCATTGGCGCGCTAGAAGTACTAGGGGTCTCCTGCGTGGGCAAAACTGGTGTAGACACAGAAGGAGATGATGTAGAACTATGTCTACTCCCTTCATCTGATGACTCATCTTGGGCAACTTTACTATCTGTGGTAGTACTGTCCTTACTTTGTTTGGACGCTATGGCACAATTATCACACAATTTTGAAGGGGGAGACACATTGGCTTCCATACATACAGAACATAGTTTATCTGAAGGCACAGACATGTTAAACAGGCTTAAACTTGTCAATAAAGTACAAAAACCGTTTTTAAACAAAACCGTTACTGTCTCTTTAAATTTTAAACAGTGCACACTTTATTACTGAATATGTGAAAAACTATGAAGGAATTGTTCAAATTTAACCAAATTTTCACCACAGTGTCTTAAAGCATTCAAAGCATTGCACCCCTTAAAATGAAGAAACCGGAGCCGGTTTCAGTTTTAACCCCTCTACAGTCCCAGCTACAGCCTTTGCTGCGACTTTACCAAACCCAGGGGGTATACGATATCAAATGAAGCCTTCTAGGAACCTTTTCAACAACTTTCAGACCCACACACATGCAGCTGCATGTCCTGCTCTCAAAAGTAACTGCGCAGTAATGGCGCGAAAATGAGGCTCAGCCTACTACAGGGAAGGCCCTTCCTGACTGAAAAGGTGTCTAAACCATTGCCTGACGTTAAAAAAACGTTCCCCAAAGTTTATAAGTGTGAATATCAACATCAAGCTTTATAAAATGCCCAAATAAAGCAATCGATCTTGCCCATAAAAGTGTCTATCAGTTTTATAGCCCATATTAAGCCCTTTATTCTGTTTGAGACTAAGAAAATGGCTTACCGGTCCCCATGAGTGGAAATGACAGCCTTCCAGCATTACACAGTCTTGTTAGAAAAATGGCTAGTCATACCTTAAGCAGAAAAGTCTGCTAACTGTTTCCCCCAACTGAAGTTACTTCATCTCAACAGTCCTATGTGGAAACAGCAATCGATTTTAGTTACTGTCTGCTAAAATCATCTTCCTCTCACAAACAGAAATCTTCATCTTTTTCTGTTTCAGAGTAAATAGTACATACCAGCACTATTTTAAAATAACAAACTCTTGATAGTAGAATAAAAAAACTACAACTAAACACCACATACTCTTAACCATCTCCGTGGAGATGTTGCCTGTGCAACGGCAAAGAGAATGACTGGGGTGGGCGGAGCCTAGGAGGGACTATATGGCCAGCTTTGCTGGGACTCTTTGCCATTTCCTGTTGGGGAAGAGATATTCCCACAAGTTATGGATGACGCCGTGGACCGGACACACCAATGTTGGAGAAAACGGATTGATAAATGTCTAAAACTGGTAAAAACCCCTGTTAGCACCTTGCCACAGCTCTGCTGTGGCCCTACCTGCCCTTAGGGAATAATAATATGAAGATAAAGCTTCAATTATGGCCCCAGAAGAGTATCAGGACCTCAGGAGAAGCTGCTTGCTGCTTGACTGTATAACTAAATGCGCAACTGAGGCACGAAAATAGGCCCCGCCCACCGCACTCGATGGTGCTGGGGCCTATACAAAATCCAACAAACCTTGTTTGCAAGCCATGTGGGTTATAAAAACCCCAAATAAGCCAAAGGAACCCTCAAACAAATGTCCCATCAAAATAAAAAACGTTACTCCCAGAACACACAAACGTTTGCCCAATCTCTCATATACAAACTAAGTGCCCAAAAAATTAACCCTTTATGCAAGCTAGTAATGCCTCTAATAACACTAGGATTACCTACCATACCTCATTGCTGTATAGCAAGAAACCGTTCCTCACACTGAAGTTTTCCTGTACTCCTCAGCTTCTGTGGGAACAGCAGTGGACCTTAGTTACAAATGCTAAGATCATCATCCTCTAGGCAGAAATCTTCATCTATGTCCTGCCTGAGAGTAAATAGTTTAAAACCGGTACCATTTAAAAACAACAAACTCTTGATTGAAGACAAAATAAAACTAACAGTTTAACACCTCTTTCACTTTACCCTTCCTGCTTAGAGCCGGCAAAGAGAATGACTGGGGGGTGGAGTTAAGGGGGGAGCTATATAGACAGCTCTGCTGTGGTGCTCTCTTTGCCACTTCCTGTTAGGAAGGATAATATCCCACAAGTAAGGATGAATCCGTGGACTCAGTACATCATGCAAAAGAAAGCATAATTTTTTACATTAACCCCATAATTAGACATACACATGTCCATGTAATGTATAGTCATGTAAGAAAGTTAATTCTTACTAATAGCTTTCCAGATAAAACTAAATACCCCCCCCCCCACACACTCCATGTGTGGGTACCTTACTCCCACCAGTATAGAGAAGGGAGGCAGTGAGAAGCCGGGAGTTTAAGAATTAACCCCTCCAAAGAAAAAGGTGAAGAGCGCTACAAATACTATACGGCAGAAAAAAGGAGTTAACCCTCTCCCTACCATAAAAAAGTACCCCTGTGCAGCTATCTGCCTCTTCCATCTGTACTCAGCAGCATCGCAGCGCACCTGAGTAAAATATCAAACAGGAGAGTGCTAAGATGCTGGCCGCTGTCAACCGGAATGCAGTACTGCAATAGCAGAAGTACATTTCTCTGAAGCTGCCACATAAATTATTAATACATTGAATACATTACACATGTTTTGCTGCTGAGCACTGGGCAAGCTGACTAGTGAAAGCACGCAGAAAGCTTTATGTGGCTCGAAAAGACCTTGACGCTCTCTCCAACAAGGAAACTATCCCAGCTACACCCGTAGCAGGCTTGTGCTTACTACTCCCACAAGAAGATTTACATTGCACAGCCTGTACTCTCCTATGTCCCCCTCATCAAAGTGTTACCTTATGAGGGAAAAATTGGGTGAATATCCTTATAAATTCTAATAACATTTCCATCTTCACCTTCTCCCTGATGGAGTTAATAAATACTAGGAGGGTCAGGGAAGTAGGAGGGATATTTAAGATTTTGGTCTGGGGTTTCTTTACCTCCTCCTGGTGGCCAGGTGATGTAATTCCCACAAGTAAGGATTTTCATAGACTATTACCACCATGGAAAGAAACAGCAGTTTTCATTTGCTTTTTCTGCCGTTTTACACACACACATACACACACACACAGAGTGCTAAAAATAATTTGAATAAATAGATTTGTTTTTATTATTAAAATACATTTTACTAGCATGTGGTTTTAGGAAAATGTCCACAAGCAGCCAGTTCCTCCAACAACTGTGCAAATACCTGGAAAGTTTGCTCAAATCTAAAATTAAAGAAATATAGAGAAATTATAGTATTTTTAGCATATTGAATACCACTTACTTTGAAATAGAAGCTATAGAAATGTGACATCTAAATAAATTTTTATCAAGGAGATTATTTGCATGATTTAAGCATAAATCTTGGAAGATCATTTACAAAGACAGATTATTTTCCGGGGTCTTGGATAGCACTTAGAAGCTATTTACAGTTACTAGGAAATTAAACATTGGCTATAGAAATGTAAAATGTGTGATAGTTTAGCAGATAGAGAAATTATCTTCCACTAGAAGTTTCCTAGGTTTAAGTATTTTTATTATAAGCATTCATTTGTAGGATGCCAACAGATTCCACGTCACTCACTTATTTTAAATAGTTACCTTGAGGATCTTTTGACAAAAATGCCCAATAATTCTTTATAAAGTTAAAAGAACACTAAGAATAACTTTCATAAAATTGTTAAATTAAATGTGATTTATTTTGACACACAAATGCATAATTTTCAATTCCCTATTCGTTAAAGTTCTGATATTATGACAATGAAGTCCAACAGCTCCCTTCTTTTTACAGTAAGGAACTGTGATCATTTAGCAATTAAACACTAGTAAAGCATAATATTTTTTGCAGTTATAGTTGTAGAATTTATACATACACATGTGTTTTCTCAATATTGTAGTGAGGAGCAAGTACTTTTAAAAAATTATTTTAGGAGATTATAAACCTTTTAACAACAATAACAACACATACATATGGCAGTGCTACATATAAAAAAACAGGTTAAGATAATTAGACCGTTCTTCCTGAGCATAGGTGGGTCAAGCTGTTGAAGCAGTCAGTTCCCATTATATATCAGATTTTCTGATAAATAATTGTAAGGTGAATAACATTTCATGAAATAGTTCAGAAGTGCCTAAACTAACTAGGAGCTAAAGATGTTTTACATCCAGTGTTCTATAAATAAAGAACAATTTTTAAAGACAAAGAAACAGTAAATTATACAATTTGTACATTGTCTCCTAGGAACATTTTTTTTAAAAAAGGGAACATTAATCAGGATATACACATCAGTAAATACATTAGAGAAAAGCAATTACACAAAAGTAAAATAGTTTGCATAAAAACTGCAGAATCCAGAGGGAACACTTTACATGACTATGATTGAAATAATAAAAAAAGAAAGTGTATATTAAATTCTTACCCAAGTAGCTATCATCATATAAAGCATTAGCAGGGCGAGTTGCTAGCTGGTTGTCATAAGTGATGCTAAATTTTGTTGGATCATATTTATCAATAATCTCTGTTACACTGTCTGAAATGAGTTGACCTGGAAATAAAATATACTTTTATTATGATCATGTGTCATTTAATGACTTTAAAAGGTAAATTAAAATGTCAATGTGAAAATGTAAGACAGGTATGGTATTTTGAAATTCTTTGAAATTTTCTAAAGCAAATTTTAACCTAGAATGTTTATTAAAGGGCCATAATACCCAAATGTTTAAACACTTGAAAGTGATGCAGTATAGCTGTAAAAAGCTGACTAGAAAATATCACCTGAACATCTCTATGTAAAAAAGAAAGATATTTTACCTCAAAAGTTTCTCAGTAGCCACATCCCATTGTAAAGGACTTCTAAGCAGCATATCAGTAGGTCTGTCCCGGGACAGCCAAAAGGTTGAGCCTCGTGCACTCTCATGTTATTTCCCTATTCAGTGTAAGGAAGTTTACAATGAAATCTCATGAGAGTTAAGTCAAATCTCATGA
Source organism: Bombina bombina (assembly GCF_027579735.1). Classification (NCBI taxonomy): domain Eukaryota; kingdom Metazoa; phylum Chordata; class Amphibia; order Anura; family Bombinatoridae; genus Bombina; species Bombina bombina. The sequence continues at coordinate 486,985,293 of NC_069499.1, forward strand.
GATAACAGTAAAAGAGTTCATGACCTCAGCACTGCTGATGCTGATTGGCTGCTGTTCATGTCTTCTTTTTTATCTGCAGCTGGGTTGCAGCCGAGTATAACTTTTTACACAGAACTTACTCTGCTGAGCTGAGGCAGTTGTGAGGTAAAATATCTTCCTTTTTTACATAGAGATGCTCAGGTGATATTTTCCCGTCAGCTTTTTACTGTTATACTGCATCAGTTTCTAATGATTTAGCATACGAGTATTATGTCCCTTTAAGTAGTTTATCAAGAAAAAAACAAGATTTAGTTCAATATTTTATTACTAAATTCTGTAGTCCTTTGAAGAACTTCATTTTAGAAATGCAAGTAATGCATGTAGCAAGTTTTCCTTGTAATTTGAGGGAAAATAAAGTATAATTATATGTTTAACCCCTTAAGGACAAGGCCATTTTTCAATTTCTTTCCCTGAAGGACCAGGGCTATTTATACATCTCTGCTGTTTGTGTTTAGCTGTAATTTTCCTCTTCCTCATTTACTGTACCCATACACATTATATACCGTTTTTATCGCCATTAAATGGACTTTCTAAAGATACCATTATTTTCATCATATCTTATCATTTACTATAAAAAAAATGATAAAATATGAGGAAAAAAATGGAAAAAAAAACACACTTTTTCTAACTTTGACCCCCAAAATCTGTTACACATCTACAACCACCAAAAAACACCCATGCTAAATAGTTTCTAAATTTTATCCTGAGTTTAGAAATACCCAATGTTTAAACGTTCTTTGCTTTTTTTGCAAGTTATAGGGCAATAAATACAAGTAGCACTTTGCTATTTCCAAACCACTTTTTTTCAAAATTAGCGCTAGTTACATTGGGACACTGATATCTTTCAGGAATCCCTGAATATCCCTTGACATGTATATTTTTTTTTTAGAAGACAACCAAAAGTATTGATCTAGGTTCATTTTGGTATATTTCATGCCACCATTTCACCGCCAAATGCGATCAAATAAAAAAAAATTGTTCACTTTTTCACAAATTTTTTCACAAACTTTAGGTTTCTCACTGAAATTATTTACAAACAACTTGTGCAATTATGGCATAAATGGTTGTAAATGCTTCTCTGGGATCCCCTTTGTTCAGAAATAGCAGACATATATGGCTTTGGCATTGCTTTTTGGTAATTAGAAGTCCGCTAAATTCCACTGCCCATCACACGTGTATTATGCCCAGCAGTGAAGGTGTTAATTATGGAGCATGTAGTGAGCTTCTAGGGTTAATTTTAGCTTTAGTGTAGTAGACAACCCCAAGTATTGATCTAAGCCCATCTTGGTATATTTCATGCTACCATTTCACCGGTAAATGCGATCAAATTAAAAAAAAACTAAATTTTTTCACAATTTTAGGTTTCTCACTGAAATTTTTTACAAACAACTTTTGCAAGTATAGCATAAATGATTGTAAATACTTCTCTGGGATCCCCTTTGTTCAGAAATAGCAGACATATATGGCTTTGGCATTGCTTTTTGGTAATTATAAGGCCACTAAATGCCGCTGTGCACCACACATATATTATGCCCAGCAGTGCAGGGGTTAATTAGGTAGCTTGTAGGGAGCTTGCAGGATTAATTTTAGCTTTAGCGTAGAGATCAGCCTCCCACCTGACACATCACACCCCCTGATCACTCCCAAACAGCTCTCTTCCCTCCCCCATCCCACAATTGTCCCCGCCATCTTAAGAACTGGCAGAAAGTCTGCCAGTACTAAAATAAAAACGTATATTTTATTTATTTATTTTAAAAATGTATAGCATATTTACATATGCTGCTGTGTAGGATCCCCCCTTTGCCCCCAACCAGCTCTCTAACCCTCCCCCTCTACCTTACTGGGAGCCATCTTGCTGTCTGCCAGTACCCAGTTTAGAATTAAAAAAAATTAAAAAAAATTCTGTAGTGTAACCCCCATAGACCAACCTCCACCCCCTCCCAGATCCCTTAGAATGATCATTTTGTGTTGTTTCCCCCCCTTTCTCCCACTTATTGATCCACATTTTTCTGTAGTGTAGCGGTTCCCACCCGCTCCCTCCCCGTGCGTCCCCGACAACCCCGCCCCCCTCACGCTTCAGTCATCCATTGATGGCCGCCCACCCACCTCCGACCCACCAACGATTGCGGCAATTGATGCCCGGTGCAGAGAGGGCCACAGAGTGGCTCTCTCTGCATCGGATGGGGGGAAAATGTTATTGCAGGATGCCTCGATATCGAGGCATCACTGCAATAACCGGAAAGCAGTTGGAAGCGATCAGGATCGCTTCCAGCTGTTTTAATCCCCAACGTCGTACAGGTACGTCGCTGGTCTTTAAAGACCAGTTTGTGCAAGACGTACCCTGTGCGATGCATGTCGTTAAGAGGTTAATGTAAGATAAACATGTCAGGGTATAAGAATATCATCAAATAATATACACATGTATACTTATAAATAATATGTTTGTGTAAACCAAATAATTCATTTTTGTTTATGGGACCTAAAAGGGACACTGTATGTAAACCAGCCCCCTCTCTCACTCAAATAAATTACTTGCATAACTCTTCCAGAGGATGTTTGGCTGTATAAACAAAACCCCTTTGTTCCCATTTCATCAAAATAAATTGCTTTCAAAAGTTATCTTGGAGGAAGAGCAGAGTTTTATAGCTTGAGATAGGATAGGACCATTGAGTCACTTCAAAACATCCCTTACCCCATACAGTGAATAGAGACGTAAATGTCTAAAACTGTTGATTTAAGGCCTAATAAGATGCTCACATTCTCAAAGAAGTGGAAATTAGCCTGATGGAGCCTCAAAAATACATGCCTATATATGGGTTTCCTGCCAAGGTGAGGAGCCGATCCGTCTGGAAAACGGTTTGAAAACACAAACATTTTCAAGAACTGTAATCTTAACAACCATGTGTAAATTATCTCCAATGGAGTTTTCCATGTGCAGAGAACAGACAGATTAACATTTAAAATCCCTGTATGGCATAAATAAATCTTGCAAAATAAATAATATCTTCATGTAGTCAAGGTAATCAAATGAATATATATATATATATATATATATATATATATATTTTCAGACAACATATTATATATGAATATAGAAATTTGGGAGATTGTCTAATTTTCTAATATTACATGATGATTTGCCAAGCTTGATAGGCGACTATTTTAGTCGGTCTAAAATGTTTAACTGTGTCAGAATAATAACCTCTGTATCTCTTTATTTTTCAGACATACAATAACAAGATGTCCTATGAATATGGACCAGAGACAAGATTCAGGCATTCAAGATTTATTAGAAATATGAAATATATTATATTCTTGTTGGGATGCAGTGCAGTACTGAATATGAAATAGGCTGTATTTGTATATAAATGCCAGGATACTGGTGACATCTTAAATGGATTTAAAGCTAAATAATCAGAATAAATCATGTGACATAATACAATACATTTGAACATGTAATTTAGTAATATAAAGAAATTATGGCATTTGATATTACACATTTTAAAGAAACAAAGAAACATTACTGTCTAGGAATGGTTAAATGGATATGTTTGTCTGTCAAGCTGCCCCCCCCCCGATGGCCAGAATCCAAAAGACTTAACTGTTAAAAGATGTGTTTCCATAGTAACCATGCCAATCCGATAAGACGTCCCAGGTGACCAATGGGATGATCAGTTTCCGTAGGGCCATCCACATGGTTTAATCAATGATTGAAAACATATATAAGTAAGGTAAGAGAGGGAAAAAACACAGGCTGCTGACCTTGAGTGATAACTGACTGCTGGGTGTTTGAAATACAATCATTCTAAGCAACCTGACTGCCTTTTCTCATTGATTGCAAAAATTTACTTATCTGTCTTCTGAGATGAAACAAGGTAACTAAATTATCGATTTTGGTCATTTTGGGTAACTTATAAAAAAAAAGGGTTGCAATTACAGGTAGTATTGTAAAACAAGATATATGCATAGTCACTGCAGTTAAATTACAGCTGATAGATTAAAGAGAGCAGTTTGTATTTTAACTAGTATTTCATAGCCTGTGTATTGTTAAACAAATCCTTGATGCTAAGTAATTTAACCTGGCAAACATATAGATACATATATCTTAGAATTTGTCTTAACTGTAGGTAATTAAGAATTTATTTCAGCTTAGACATAGGAGTTGGTTGTTTGCACAGATAATATATACAATTTCTGATGTTTTAATAAGAGTGTATATTGTCCTATTGTTTAACTTAGCACTGTTGATTGTACCAGTCTTAATGTTAGTAGCTAATATCTTAGTCTCATTGTGATACTTTAAATGCAATCCTGATTTGGGAGGCTATTGTGAATAAGGCAACTTTTATGCGATTTGTATAGCATATTTTAATAGTTTTAGTGTATAGTATTGATTCATATTCTTGTTCCTACAAATATATTTCAATGTGTTTATAGATATTAACTAATAAAAATAATTCAGGAATTTATATTAATTTTATGGTCTAGTATATGCATATTGATTGAGGGTTTATTTTTAAAGGATAATTATTAAATATAGCATATAGTATGCCCATGACTTTCCGAATAAATAAACAATGAAACAAGTAGGAATAAAATATATTTCTCAGTTGAATATTGATAATGATTGTAACCTATTTCAGTTAAACTTTTTATTAGAAATATATCCCTTTGCAAGGTTAAATTTTGCCATACCTCAAAAGGAAAATACAGTGTGTAGCTTTCCTGATTAGTAAATAAAGATTATGTTTTCAAACTCAAAGATCTCCCTAGCCATGAGAACCATAGACCAACTTGAAGTTAACTTTTTAAATCTCTAATAAATTATACTTTTTGCCTATTGCAGAGTCTAATAACACAATTAATACCATTCATTGCTGAATCTAAAAAAAATCATCCTTAAGGTAAGTGAATCTTAAACAAATATACCATGCATATAAATTTGCACTATTTAACCATATTTTTACTCCAAACATGTTATTGTTTAAAAAGATAGCGCCTTTACTACCCATTCCCCAGCTTTGCACAAACATTGTTATATTAATATAACTTTATAACATTTAAACCTCTAAATTTCTGCCTGTTTCTAAGCCACTACAGTCAGCCTCTTATCAAATGCTTTTTTATTTGCTTGTCACAACAAGAGACTGCTAGTTCATGTGTGCCATATAGATAACATTGTGCTCACTCTCGTGGAGTTGTGCAGGACCCAGCACTAATTGGCAAAAATGCAAGTTTGTAAATAGCCCTGACATAGTGGGGGCTGTCTGCAGAGGCTTAGATATAAGGTAATCACAGAGGTAAAAAGTATATTAATATAACTGTGTTGGTGCGGGAATGAGTAATAAAGGGATTATCTATCTTTTTAAACAATAACAATTTTGGAGTAGACTGTCCCTTTAAGAGACTTGACAAATTTACTTCTATTATCAGATTTACTTTGTTTTATTGGAATCCTTTGTTTAAAAACATACCTAGGTAGACTCACGAACAGCACCTAAAAACTGCCATATACAATATCCCTTTCACGTCTCTTAAGGTTAGTGCTTTTGAATTAACCTTTTGTTTGATTAACCTATTGCATAAGAGAGAAATGCTCATTTACAGGAGTGAGATTAACCTATTGCACGAGAGGGAAATGCTCATTTACAGGAGTGAGATTAACCTATTGCACGAGAGGGAAATGCTCATTTACAGGAGTGAGATTAACCTATTGCACGAGAGGGAAATGCTCATTTACAGGAGTGAGATTAACCTATTGCACGAGAGGGAAATGCTCATTTACAGGAGTGAGATTAACCTATTGCACGAGAGGGAAATGCTCATTTACATGAGTGAGATTAACATATTGCACGAGAGGGAAATGCTCATTTACAGGAGTGAGATTAACCTATTGCACGAGAGAAAAATGCTCATTTACATGAGTGAGATTAACCTATTGCACGAGAGGGAAATGCTCATTTACATGAGTGATATTAACCTATTGCACGAGAGGAAAATGCTTATTTACATGAGTGAGATTAACCTATTGCACGAGAGGGAAATGCTCATTTACGTGAGTGAGATTAACCTATTGCACGAGAGGGAAATGCTCATTTACAGGAGTGAGATTAACCTATTGCACGAGAGGGAAATGCTCATTTACATGAGTGAGATTAACCTATTGCACGAGAGGGAAATGCTCATTTACATGAGTGAGATTAACCTATTGCACGAGAGGGAAATGCTCATTTACATGAGTGAGATTAACCTATTGCACGAGAGGGAAATGCTCATTTACAGGAGTGAGATTAACCTATTGCACGGGAGGGAAATTCTCATTTACAGGAGTGAGATTAACATATTGCACGAGAGGGAAATGCTCATTTACAGGAGTGAGATTAACCTTTAAGCATTTCCCTTACACATCGAACAAAAGGGTTAATTCAAAAGAACTTTACTATAACTTTAAGAGATGTTAAAGAGCTATTGTATATGTCAGTTTCGGGTGACTTCACAGTTTTTATCCTATAAAAAAGTTACTTGACACAAAAGTCCAAGCAAACTGCGTTTTACAGTGTTGTGAGATGGAAGTTCAAGAACGTAGGTGCAAACACTGTAAAACGCAGTCGTGTTTGGACTTTGTATTCACAAACGAGTGTTTCCTTGTAAAAACACGTTCACAGTCACGCAATCTCGTTTAAACATCTTTGCAGGTACAATACTGCAGCGGAGCGGCCTCACATTTTACAGTTTAAGTACTGTTAAAATCCACTTTATCAAGTGCCATGAGGTGTCTAATTTGAAAAGGCAAATTAGCCTTGAAAAGTCTCTTGAAAATGGTGTGTTAACGCATTTTCTTTTTTTCCACTTTTATGTCTCTTTAAAAGGGACAGTAAAGTCAAAATTAAACTTTCATGATTCAGATAGAGCATGTCCTCATTTTAAGACCCTTTTAACATCAGTTATCAAATTTACTTAATTTTCCTGGTATCCTTTGTTGAAAAACAGACATATCTTCACCAGCAATAAATGTGAAATAAAATTTTAACTCAAAGTTCATTCAATAGAGGAAGGATATATCCGTTCCTTGAGGGTTCTTAAGAGACAGTGATCTTCAAGAAATTAGCATATGAACCTCCTAGGTTTACCTTTCAACTAAGAATACGAAGAGAACAAAGCAAAATTGGTGATAAAAGTAAATTAGAAAGTTGTTTAAAATTACATGCCCTATTTGAATCATGAAAGGTTTCTTTGGACTTGACTGTCCCTTTAAGAGACTGATAATTGAATAGCTAGTAAGGACAACTTCCATAGCACTATAAGGGGTAGATTTATCAAAGTCATTCTCCTTTAATTCCGTCCAAAATTGCGCATACAAACTGATCGTTATATTCATCAAAGCACTCTGCACCTATAATTGCGCAAATCTGAAAGAAACTTCTTCACACTCCGCTTGCATTTGCCTAGGCGCACGGGTGCGCTCCCGAGTGCAACAATATACATTAGTAAAAGGCGTAATTTAACAGCCCGACCTACAAATACGCCCAGTTTCTTATTTATCATTGCTTTGCGCCGATAGGGAACTGAAATTTCGGCTTTAATTGCGTGTTCTATATTTCTCCATACAGACTGAGGTGAACACCATTATAATACATGCTTTTACATCTTGTGATGCAGTACTTTCTTCTTTTAACTAATTTTTCAAAGGCTCAGCGCCAAGAAGAGACTGTTATTGCCAGAAATTTGCGCTTCCACAGGCGCATAAGGGTACCAACAGTTATATATACAGTACGATACAGTAGAAACAGAATTTATGTTTACCTGATAAATTTCTTTCTCCAACGGTGTGTCCGGTCCACGGCGTCATCCTTACTTGTGGGATATTCTCTTCCCCAACAGGAAATGGCAAAGAGCCCAGCAAAGCTGGTCACATGATCCCTCCTAGGCTCCGCCTACCCCAGTCATTCGACCGACGTTAAGGAGGAATATTTGCATAGGAGAAACCATATGGTACCGTGGTGACTGTAGTTAAAGAAAATAAAATATCAGACCTGATTAAAAAAACCAGGGCGGGCCGTGGACCGGACACACCGTTGGAGAAATAAATTTATCAGGTAAACATAAATTCTGTTTTCTCCAACATCGGTGTGTCCGGTCCACGGCGTCATCCTTACTTGTGGGAACCAATACCAAAGCTTTAGGACACGGATGAAGGGAGGGAGCAAATCAGGTCACCTAAATGGAAGGCACCACGGCTTGCAAAACCTTTCTCCCAAAAATAGCCTCAGAAGAAGCAAAAGTATCAAACTTGTAAAATTTGGTAAAAGTGTGCAGTGAAGACCAAGTCGCTGCCCTACATATCTGATCAACAGAAGCCTCGTTCTTGAAGGCCCATGTGGAAGCCACAGCCCTAGTGGAATGAGCTGTGATTCTTTCGGGAGGCTGCCGTCCGGCAGTCTCGTAAGCCAATCTGATGATGCTTTTAATCCAAAAAGAGAGAGAGGTAGAAGTTGCTTTTTGACCTCTCCTTTTACCTGAATAAACAACAAACAGGGAAGATGTTTGTCTAAAATCCTTTGTAGCATCTAAATAGAATTTTAGAGCGCGAACAACATCCAAATTGTGCAACAAACGTTCCTTCTTTGAAACTGGCTTTGGACACAGAGAAGGTACGATAATCTCCTGGTTAATGTTTTTGTTAGAAACAACTTTTGGAAGAAAACCAGGTTTAGTACGTAAAACCACCTTATCTGCATGGAACACCAGATAAGGAGGAGAACACTGCAGAGCAGATAATTCTGAGACTCTTCTAGCAGAAGAAATCGCAACTAAAAACAAAACTTTCCAAGATAATAACTTAATATCAACGGAATGTAAGGGTTCAAACGGAACCCCCTGAAGAACTGAAAGAACTAAATTGAGACTCCAAGGAGGAGTCAAAGGTTTGTAAACAGGCTTGATTCTAACCAGAGCCTGAACAAAGGCTTGAACATCTGGCACAGCTGCCAGCTTTTTGTGAAGTAATACCGACAAGGCAGAAATCTGTCCCTTCAGGGAACTAGCAGATAATCCTTTGTCCAATCCTTCTTGAAGGAAGGATAGAATCCTAGGAATCTTAACCTTGTCCCAAGGGAATCCTTTAGATTCACACCAACAGATATATTTTTTCCAAATTTTGTGGTAAATCTTTCTAGTCACAGGCTTTCTGGCCTGAACAAGAGTATCGATAACAGAATCTGAGAATCCTCGCTTCGATAAAATCAAGCGTTCAATCTCCAAGCAGTCAGCTGGAGTGAAACCAGATTCGGATGTTCGAACGGACCCTGAACCAGAAGGTCTCGTCTCAAAGGTAGCTTCCAAGGTGGAGCCGATGACATATTCACCAGATCTGCATACCAAGTCCTGCGTGGCCACGCAGGAGCTATCAAGATCACAGACGCCCTCTCCTGCTTGATCCTGGCTATCAGCCTGGGGATGAGAGGAAATGGCGGGAACACATAAGCTAGTTTGAAGGTCCAAGGTGCTACTAGTGCATCCACTAGAGCCGCCTTGGGATCCCTGGATCTGGCCCCGTAGCAAGGAACTTTGAAGTTCTGACGAGAGGCCATCAGATCCATGTCTGGAATGCCCCACAGGTGAGTGACTTGGGCAAAGATTTCCGGATGGAGTTCCCACTCCCCCGGATGCAATGTCTGCCGACTCAGAAAATCCGCTTCCCAATTTTCCACTCCTGGGATGTGGATAGCAGACAGGTGGCAGGAGTGAGACTCCGCCCAAAGAATAATTTTGGTTACTTCTTCCATCGCTAGGGAACTTCTTGTTCCCCCCTGATGGTTGATGTACGCAACAGTCGTCATGTTGTCTGATTGAAACCGTATGAACCTGGTCCTCGCAAGCTGGGGCCAGGCCTGGAGAGCATTGAATATCGCTCTCAGTTCCAGAATATTTATCGGTAGAAGAGATTCTTCCCGAGACCAAAGACCCTGAGCTTTCAGGGATCCCCAGACCGCGCCCCAGCCTATCAGACTGGCGTCGGTCGTGACAATGACCCACTCTGGTCTGTGGAACATCATCCCTTGAGACAGATTGTCCAGGGACAGCCACCAACGGAGTGAGTCTCTGGTCCTCTGATTTACTTGTATCTTCGGAGACAAGTCTGTATAGTCCCCATTCCACTGACTGAGCATGCACAGTTGTAATGGTCTTAGATGAATGCGCGCAAAAGGAACTATGTCCATCGCCGCCACCATCAAACCGATCACTTCCATGCACTGAGCTATGGAAGGAAGAGGAACGGAATGAAGTATCCGACAAGAGTCCAGAAGCTTTGTTTTTCTGGCCTCTGTTAGAAAGATCCTCATTTCTAAGGAGTCTATAATTGTTCCCAAGAAGGGAACCCTTGTTGACGGGGATAGAGAACTCTTTTCCACGTTCACTTTCCAGCCGTGAGATCTGAGAAAGGCCAGGACAATGTCCGTGTGAGCCTTTGCTTGAGGAAGGGACGACGCTTGAATCAGAATGTCGTCCAGGTAAGGTACTACTGCAATGCCCCTTGGTCTTAGCACCGCTAGAAGGGACCCTAGTACCTTTGTGAAAATCCTTGGAGCAGTGGCTAATCCGAAAGGAAGCGCCACGAACTGGTAATGTTTGTCCAGGAATGCAAACCTTAGGAACCGATGATGTTCCTTGTGGATAGGAATATGTAGATACGCATCCTTTAAATCCACCGTGGTCATGAATTGACCTTCCTGGATGGAAGGAAGGATAGTTCGAATGGTTTCCATCTTGAACGATGGGACCTTGAGAAACTTGTTTAAGATCTTGAGATCTAGGATTGGTCTGAACGTTCCCTCTTTTTTGGGAACTATGAACAGATTGGAGTAGAACCCCATCCCTTGTTCTCTTAATGGAACAGGATGAATCACTCCCATTTTTAACAGGTCTTCTACACAATGTAGGAACGCCTGTCTTTTTATGTGGTCTGAAGACAACTGCGACCTGTGGAACCTCCCCCTTGGGGGAAGTCCCTTGAATTCCAGAAGATAACCCTGGGAGACTATTTCTAGCGCCCAAGGATCCAGAACATCTCTTGCCCAAGCCTGAGCGAAGAGAGAGAGTCTGCCCCCCACCAGATCCGGTCCCGGATCGGGGGCCAATATTTCATGCTGTCTTGGTAGCAGTGGCAGGTTTCTTGGCCTGCTTTCCCTTGTTCCAGCCTTGCATTGGTCTCCAAGCTGGCTTGGCCTGAGAAGTATTACCCTCTTGCTTAGAGGACGTAGCACCTTGGGCTGGTCCGTTTTTACGAAAGGGACGAAAATTAGGTCTATTTTTTGCCTTGAAAGGCCGATCCTGAGGAAGGGCGTGGCCCTTACCCCCAGTGATATCAGAGATAATCTCTTTCAAGTCAGGACCAAACAACGTTTTCCCCTTGAAAGGAATGTTTAGTAGCTTGTTCTTGGAAGACGCATCAGCCGACCAAGATTTCAACCAAAGCGCTCTGCGCGCCACAATAGCAAACCCAGAGTTCTTAGCCGCTAACTTAGCCAGTTGCAAAGAGGCGTCTAGAGTGAAAGAATTAGCCAATTTGAGAGCATTGATTCTGTCCATAATCTCCTCATAAGGAGGAGAGTCACTATCGAGCACCTTAAGCAGTTCATCAAACCAGAAATATGCGGCAGTAGTGACAGGGACAATGCATGAAATGGGTTGTAGAAGGTAACCCTGCTGAACAAACATCTTTTTAAGCAAACCTTCTAATTTTTTATCCATAGGATCTTTGAAAGCACAACTATCCTCTATTGGAATAGTGGTGCGTTTGTTTAAAGTAGAAACCGCTCCCTCGACCTTGGGGACTGACTGCCATAAGTCCTTTCTGGGGTCGACCATAGGAAACAATTTTTTAAATATGGGGGGAGGGACGAAAGGAATACCGGGCCTTTCCCATTCTTTATTAACAATGTCCGCCACCCGCTTGGGTATAGGAAAAGCTTCTGGGAGCCCCGGCACCTCTAGGAACTTGTCCATTTTACATAGTTTCTCTGGGATGACTAAATTTTCACAATCATCCAGAGTGGATAATACCTCCTTAAGCAAAATGCGGAGATGTTCCAATTTAAATTTAAATGTAATCATATCAGATTCAGCCTGCTGAGAAATGTTCCCTAAATCAGTAATTTCTCCCTCAGACAAAACCTCCCTGGCCCCCTCAGATTGGGTTAGGGGCCCTTCAGAGATATTAATATCAGCGTCGTCATGCTCTTCAGTAACTAAAACAGAGCAGCCACGCTTACGCTGACAAGGGTTCATTTTGGCTAAAATGTTTTTGACAGAATTATCCATTACAGCCGTTAATTGTTGCATAGTAAGGAGTATTGGCGCGCTAGATGTACTAGGGGCCTCCTGAGTGGGCAAGACTCGTGTAGACGAAGGAGGGAATGATGCAGTACCATGCTTACTCCCCTCACTTGAGGAATCATCTTGGGCATCATTGTCATTATCACATAAATCACATTTATTTAAATGAATAGGAATTCTGGCTTCCCCACATTCAGAACACAGTCTATCTGGTAGTTCAGACATGATAAACAGGCATAAACTTGATCAGAAAGTACAAAAAACGTTTTAAAATAAAACCGTTACTGTCACTTTAAATTTTAAACTGAACACACTTTATTACTGCAATTGCGAAAAAACATGAAGGAATTGTTCAAAATTCACCAAATTTTCACCACAGCGTCTTAAAGCCTTGAAAATATTGCACACCAATTTTGGAAGCTTTAACCCTTAAAATAACGGAACCGGAGCCGTTTTGAGCTTTAAACCCCTTTACAGTCCCTGGTATCTGCTTTGCTGAGACCCAACCAAACCCAAAGGGGAATACGATACCAAATGACGCCTTCAGAAGTCTTTTCTAAGTATCAGAGCTCCTCTCACATGCGACTGCATGCCATGCCTCTCAAAAACAAGTGCGCAACACCGGCGCGAAAATGAGACTCTGCCTATGCTTGGGGAAAGCCCCTAAAGAATAAGGTGTCTAAAACAGTGCCTGCCGATATTATTATATCAAAATACCCAGATAAAATGATTCCTCAAGGCTAAATATGTGTTAATAATCAATCGATTTAGCCCAGAAAAAGTCTACAGTTTAAATAAGCCCTTGTGAAGCCCTTATTTACAATCGTAATAAACATGGCTTACCGGATCCCATAGGGAAAATGACAGCTTCCAGCATTACATCGTCTTGTTAGAATGTGTCATACCTCAAGCAGCAAGAGACTGCAAACTGTTCCCCCAACTGAAGTTAATTGCTCTCAACAGTCCTGTGTGGAACAGCCATGGATTTTAGTTACGGTTGCTAAAATCATTTTCCTCATACAAACAGAATTCTTCATCTCTTTTCTGTTTCTGAGTAAATAGTACGTACCAGCACTATTTGAAAATAACAAACTCTTGATTGAATAATGAAAAACTACAGTTAAACACTAAAAAACTCTAAGCCATCTCCGTGGAGATGTTGCCTGTACAACGGCAAAGAGAATGACTGGGGTAGGCGGAGCCTAGGAGGGATCATGTGACCAGCTTTGCTGGGCTCTTTGCCATTTCCTGTTGGGGAAGAGAATATCCCACAAGTAAGGATGACGCCGTGGACCGGACACACCTATGTTGGAGAAATCTCAATTATCCGGAACTCAAGCAACCGGCACTCTCAAGCAACCGGAATAAAAAAATGTTAGTGCATAAAATGTTAGAGCATAAATTTGAGCATAAATGTGCTAAATAAACAGTCCGGATTTCTTTAAACAGCAGGAGCTGCGGTAGCAGCAGATAAGTGTCTATCGCTCTATTTAATGCAAAGGAATAGGGACAGAATACAAGTATACCACTGCACTTACGATAGTATCAGCTGATTGAGCCATTCTGGGAATTTTTTCCTGTCTAGTGTGCGCCTCTAACCGGCTCCTGCCCATGTGATCCATTATAGAACTAGTTAGACATATTTTTAATAGTGACTCTCAAATACACTTATCCGGAATATACCGATCCCCATGGGTGCCGGTTAATTGAGATTCTACTGTATATTGATATATTTATTTTTGCGATCTTAAATTATCAACATATGGCAAAAACAGCCCAGAAACATTATATAATATAAATATAAACTAAATAGTTACCTAAAAAACGCTTTTTTAATAAAGACATGACATGGCGTAAATATTTATTTATAGGGATGTACTGTTATAAATTAAATTATTGAAAAAGAATATCTAGGTAAGCTCAGGAGCAGCAATGCACTAATGGGAGCTAGGTGTTGATTGGTGGATGAACATACATGAATCTTGTCATTGGATCACCAAATGTGTTCAGCTAACTCCCAGCAGTGAATTAATGCTGCTTCCACAAAAGATACCAAGAGAATTAAGCTAATTTTAAAAATAAAACATTGAAAAGTTGTTTAAAATTAATTGTTCTATCTGAAATCATGAAAGAACAATTTTGGGTTTCATGTCCCTTTAGGCTGAAAATAAAACAATATTATTTTAAATAAGGATTGTGATGTGATTAGCTTCATCTTCAAGCACAGAATCTATGAAACAAAAAAAGTATACAACCAACTAAAGAAATCAGTTATACAGTACATAATATATTACAAAGGAAAAAAGAAAAAACTTTTGAGTTTTAGTTGTGGTTTAGCAAAGCAAAATGTTTTGAAAGATCAGCCCATTCCTTCTTTACCCTGCAACAATAACCTCTGTATTGCTCCTCAGCATTTATCACACAAAAGAAAACATAATTAAGGACTCCCAAGAGTGGCGAGATGTGGGCCATAAATACACATAATTAAGTACTTGACAATATATTTAGCACTTTGAAAAGCAATACCTTGCCAATAAAAACTGCCAGGCCCACCAAGAAGAACTCTGTCTGCCTAGAAGATATAAAAGAAAACAATATATATTAATAAACTGCATCCCACGTGATAAGAAAATGATTTCCATTCAACGTAATTTTTTTTAATGTAAATCTATATTAGATATAGCAGAATAAAACTCAACTATAATATAGGTGTGTGTGTATGTGTGTGTATGTATGTGTGCGTGTATGTGTGTGTGTGTATGTATGTGTGTGTATGTATGTGTGCGTGTATGTGTGTGTATGTATGTGTGCGTGTATGTGTGTGTATGTATGTGTGCGTTTATGTGTGTGTGTGTATGTATGTGTGCGTGTATGTGTGTGTATGTATGTGTGCGTGTATGTGTGTGTATGTATGTATGTATGTATGTATTTGGGAATTATATCCCTTTAATGTTCTAAAAAACACAGAGCCTGGGAGGCCTAGAGAGATGAGAGCTGCTTCCCATAGAAAGTAATTAAAGTAAAATATGCTCCCTCTGACTGGGTGATATCACTAGTGATTCTATTGATAACGTCATACGTGATGTCACTCATGATATCACTCCTGATGTCATTAACAACGTAATAAGTGATGTCATTAATGATATCATGCAAAGATCCCATGGGGGAGTGGAGGCAGTTCAGGTTAGGAATCTCCTTGCATTTGAATGCTTGATAGAAAACTCTGGGATTAACATAAGTTTTTTTGCCAATTAAAAAAATAAGATAAAAATAAATTATATAGGTACAAATCCCCAATTCCAAAATCCTAACTTATTCTGAAATCCAAACGTTTTAATTAATATTTATTTTAAATATAAAAATATCATAAATGCATATTTTCCCTACCTGTAACTCATAATAATCTCTGCCTGTATTTTTCGTTTGTTTTTTTATTTCTAAAATGCAAATAATAGTCTATATGTATTCAAAACAACACATAGGGCTCTATTTAACATGTAAATACTGCCTAAATGACACAAGATATTGTTGTTTTCACTTGGTCCCATCCCCATTCCAAACTGTCCCATTTAAACCCCTTAACGCCGTTAGAACGTTCCATGCTGTCCTAACAGTTCTGGGCTTTAAACGCTGTTAGGATGGCATGGAATATCCTAACCAATCAGACATCCTACAGCTTCCTGCATTTTCACAATGGGAACTTGGATTGGGGGGCGTACCTGGCATCGTAGGCAGTCCCCCATGATCCAATCCCACCCTTGAAATCACATGATCACATCAACGATCGCGTGATTTCATTTTTAAAGCAAGTGTTCACATCAGAATTTATTTCCGATTTTTAACACTTGGCCACATCATGGAGGGGTTACAAACGCAAATACCTTTTACAGTCCCAAGGATAAAGGGTTCTGTAATTGTGTGCGTGTGTGTCTGTCACATGTGCAGTTTGCCTACAAAAATTGACATTGCACATGTAACCTAGCATTTATTTCAGTGCTTCACATGATAGGGCAGTGATGGTGAGCAGGATCATTTCCAAGTGGTGAGAAAGATTCTGCTAGTAGAACATCACTGGTGTAAAGTTCGCATAGGTATCAACCTATCAGTATCACTGCAGTGCTGGTAGGAAAGTGTCACTTCAGAATCACTACTGTTTTTTGTTAACTGTTTTTGTTTAGGGTTAAACATACGACATGACATGTCATTAACAAAATCTAGAGTAGACAGGGTTTATCTTGGCTCAATTTCATTCAAATCCCTTTGTAGTGCTATGAATAAGTGCATCCAGTCCAGTAGTTTGCATCTTTTGTGCATTTAAAGGGACAGTTTATCTATCAGGTTTCTGCAATGTAAAAAAATGAGACAAAGATAAATCATTTCAGAACTTTTTCCACCTTTAATGTGTGACCTATAAACTATGCAACTCAATTGAAAAGCAAACTGAAATCTTTTAGGTGAAGGGAAGTAAAAAAAAAAAAAAAATAATAATATGGTTGCATAAGTGTGCACACCCATAAATTAATACTTTGTTGAAGCAACTTTTGATTTTATTACAGCACTCAGTCTTTTGGCGTATGAGTCTATCAGCATGGCACATCTTGACGTGGAAAGATTTGTCCACTTTTCTTTGCAAAAACACTCCAAATCTGTCAGATTGCGAGGGCATCTCTTGTGCACAGCCTTCGTAAGATCACCCCACAGATTTTCGATTGGATTCAGGTCTGGGCTCTGGCTGGGCCATTTCAAAACTTTAATCTTCTTCTGGTGAAGCCATTACTTTGTTGATTTGGATGTATGCTTTGGGTCGTTGTCATGCTGAAAGATGAAGTTCCTCTTCATATTCAGCTTTCTAGCAGAAGCCTGAAGGTTTTGTGCCAATACTGACTGGTATTTGGAACTGTTCATAATTCCATCTACCTTGAATAAGGTCCCAGTTCCAGCTGAAGAAAAACAGCCCCAAAGCATGATGCTGCCACCACCACCATGCTTCACTGTGTGTATGGTGTTCTTTTGGTGATATGCAGTGTTGTTTTTGCGCCAAACATATCTTTTGGAATTATGGTCTGATGAAACCAAGGTTGAACTTTTTGGCAATAACACCTTTTCTCACATGCTTTTGGGAGACTTCAGATGTGTTTTTGCTAAATTTAGCTGGGCTTGGATGTTTTTCTTCGTAAGAAACTGCTTCCGTCTACCCCAAAAGCCCAAACATATGAAGAATACGGGAGATTGTTGTCACATGTACCACACAGCCAGTACTTGCCAGATATTCCTGCAGCTCCTTTAATGTTGCTGTAGGCCTCTTGGTAGCCTCCCAAACCAGTTTTCTTCTCATCTTTTAATCAATTTTGGAGGGACATCCAGTTCTTGGTAATGCCATTGTTGTGCCATATGTTCTCCACTTGATGATGACTGTCTTCACTGTGTTCCATTGTATATCTAATGCCTTGGAAATTCTTTTGTACCCTTCTCCTGACTGATACCATTTAAGAATGAGATCCCTCTGATGCTTTGGAAGCTCTCTGCGGACCATAGATTTTGTCTAGGACGCGACTAAGAAAATGTCAGGAAAGACCTACTAGAACAGCTGAACTTTTTTGGGGGTTAATCAGAGGCACTTTAAATTATGGCAGGTGTGTGATGACTCTTATTTAACATGGTTTTGAATGTGATTGCTTAATTCTGAACACAGCTACATCCCCAGTTATAAGAGGGTGTGCACACGTATGCAACCACATTATTATTTTTTGTTTTTGTTTACTTCCCTCCACCTTAAAGGGATACTAAACCAATTTTTTTCTTTCATGATTCAGATAGAGCATGAGATTTTAAGCACCTTTCTAATTTACTCCTATTATCATTTTTCTTTGTTCTCATGTTATCTTGATTTGAAAAAGCAGTACTGTAAGCTTTAGAGCTGGACCATTTTTTGTTCAGCACCTGGGTAGCACTTGCTCATTTGTGGCTAAATGTAGCAAACCAATCAGCAAGTGCTACCGAGGTGCTGAACTAAAAACAGAATTTATGCTTACCTGATAAATTACTTTCTCCAACGGTGTGTCCGGTCCACGGCGTCATCCTTACTTGTGGGATATTCTCTTCCCCAACAGGAAATGGCAAAGAGCCCAGCAAAGCTGGTCACATGATCCCTCCTAGGCTGCGCCTACCCCAGTCATTCGACCGACGTACAGGAGGAAATATGCATAGGAGAAACCATATGATACCGTGGTGACTGTAGAAAATAATTCATCAGACCTGATTAAAAAAAACCAGGGCGGGCCGTGGACCGGACACACCGTTGGAGAAAGTAATTTATCAGGTAAGCATAAATTCTGTTTTCTCCAACATAGGTGTGTCCGGTCCACGGCGTCATCCTTACTTGTGGGAACCAATACCAAAGCTTTAGGACAACTTTCGGAAGAAAACCAGGCTTAGTACGCAAAACCACCTTATCTGCATGGAACACCAGATAGGGCGGAGAACACTGCAGAGCAGATAACTCAGAAACTCTTCTAGCAGAAGAAATTGCAACCAAAAACAAAACTTTCCAAGATAATAACTTAATATCTACGGAATGTAAGGGTTCAAACGGAACCCCTTGAAGAACTGAAAGAACTAGATTAAGACTCCAGGGAGGAGTCAAAGGTCTGTAAACAGGCTTGATTCTAACCAGAGCCTGAACAAACGCCTGAACGTCTGGCACAGCTGCCAGCCTTTTGTGAAGTAAAACAGATAACGCAGAGATCTGTCCCTTCAGAGAACTTGCAGATAATCCTTTCTCCAAACCTTCTTGTAGAAAGGATAGAATCTTAGGAATTTTTATCTTGTTCCATGGGAATCCTTTAGATTCACACCAACAGATATATTTTTTCCCTATCTTATGGTAAATTTTTCTAGTTACAGGCTTTCTAGCCTGAATAAGAGTATCTATTACAGAATCTGAAAACCCACGCTTTGATAAAATCAAGCGTTCAATCTCCAAGCAGTCAGTTGGAGGGAAACCAGATTAGGATGTTCGAAAGGACCTTGAACAAGAAGGTCCTGTCTCAAAGGTAGCTTCCATGGTGGAGCCGATGACATATTCACCAGGTCTGCATACCAAGTCCTGCGTGGCCACGCAGGAGCTATCAAGATCACCGAAGCCCTCTCCTGATTGATCCTGGCTACCAGCCTGGGAATGAGAGGAAACGGTGGGAATACATAAGCTAGGTTGAAGGTCCAAGGTGCTACTAGTGCATCTACTAGAGTCGCCTTGGGATCCCTGGATCTGGACCCGTAACAAGGAACCTTGAAGTTCTGACGAGAGGCCATCAGATCCATGTCTGGAATGCCCCATAATCGAGTTATTTGGGCAAAGATTTCCGGATGGAGTTCCCACTCCCCCGGATGGAATGTCTGACGACTCAGAAAATCCGCTTCCCAATTTTCCACTCCTGGGATGTGGATTGCAGACAAGTGGCAGGAGTGATCCTCCGCCCATTGAATTATCTTGGTCACTTCCTCCATCGCCAGGGAACTCCTTGTTCCCCCCTGATGGTTGATATATGCAACTGTCGTCATGTTGTCTGATTGAAACCTTATGAATTTGGCCTTTGCTAGATGAGGCCAAGCTTTGAGAGCATTGAATATCGCTCTCAGTTCCAGAATGTTTATCGGGAGAAGAGATTCTTCCCGAGACCATAGACCCTGAGCTTTCAGGGGTTCCCAGACCGCGCCCCAGCCCACCAGACTGGCGTCGGTCGTGACAATGACCCACTCTGGTCTGCGGAAGCTCATTCCCTGTGACAGGTTGTCCAGGATCAGCCACCAACGGAGTGAATCTCTGGTCCTTTGATCTACTTGAATCGTCGGAGACAAGTCTGTATAATCCCCATTCCACTGTCTGAGCATGCACAGTTGTAATGGTCTTAGATGAATTCGTGCAAAAGGAACTATGTCCATTGCTGCAACCATCAATCCTATTACTTCCATGCACTGCGCTATGGAAGGACAAAGAACAGAATGAAGTACTTGACAAGAGCTTAGAAGTTTTGATTTTCTGACCTCTGTCAGAAAAATCCTCATTTCTAAGGAGTCTATTATTGTTCCCAAGAAGGGAACTCTTGTTGACGGGGAAAGAGAACTTTTTTCTATGTTCACTTTCCATCCGTGAGATCTGAGAAAGGCTAGGACGATGTCCGTATGAGCCTTTGCTTATGACAGAGACGACGCTTGAATCAGGATGTCGTCCAAGTACGGTACTACTGCAATGCCCCTTGGTCTTAGAACCGCTAGAAGGGACCCTAGTACCTTTGTGAAAATTCTCGGAGCAGTGGCTAATCCGAATGGAAGTGCCACAAACTGGTAATGCTTGTCCAGAAAAGCGAACCTTAGAAACTGATGATGTTCCTTGTGGATAGGAATATGTAGGTACGCATCCTTTATATCCACCGTGGTCATAAATTGACCTTCCTGGATGGTAGGAAGGATCGTTCGAATGGTTTCCATTTTGAACGATGGAACCCTGAGAAATTTGTTTAGGATCTTGAGATCTAAAATTGGTCTGAATGTTCCCTCTTTTTTGGGAACTATGAACAGGTTGGAGTAAAACCCCATCCCTTGTTCTCCTATTGGAACTGGATGAATTACTCCCATCTTTAACAGGTCTTCTACACAATGTAAGAATGCCTGTCTTTTTATTTGGTTTGAAGATAATTGAGACCTGTGGAACCTTCCCCTTGGGGGTAGTTCCTTGAATTCCAGGAGATAACCTTGAGAAACTATTTCTAGTGCCCAAGGATCCTGAACATCTCTTGCCCAGGCCTGAGCAAAGAGAGAAAGTCTGCCCCCCACCAGATCCGGTCCCGGATCGGGGGCCATCCCTTCATGCTGTTTTGGTAGCAGTGGCAGGCTTCTTGGCCTGCTTACCCTTGTTCCAGCCTTCCATCGGTCTCCAGGCTGGTTTGGGTTGAGAAGTATTACCCTCTTGCTTAGAGGATGTAGAAGTAGAGGCTGGTCCGTTTCTGTGAAAGGGACAAAAATTAGGCTTATTTCTAGCCTTAAAAGACCTATCCTGAGGAAGGGCGTGGCCCTTTCCCCCGGTGATGTCTGAAATAATCTCTTTCAAATCAGGACCAAACAGTGTTTTACCCTTGAAAGGGATGTTAAGCAATTTTGTCTTGGAAGACACATCCGCTGACCAGGACTTTAGCCAAAGCGCTCTGCGCGCCACGATAGCAAACCCTGAATTTTTCGCCGCTAATCTAGCTAATTGCAAAGCGGCATCTAGAATAAAAGAGTTAGCCAATTTAAGTGCTTGAACTCTGTCCATAACCTCCTCATACGAAGATTCTTTATTGAGCGACTTTTCTAGTTCTTCGAACCAGAAACACGCTGCCGTAGTGACAGGAACAATGCATGAAATTGGTTGTAGAAGGTAACCTTGCTGAACAAATATCTTTTTAAGCAAACCCTCTAATTTTTTATCCATAGGATCTTTGAAAGCACAACTATCTTCTATGGGAATAGTAGTGCGTTTGTTTAGAGTAGAGACCGCCCCCTCGACCTTAGGGACTGTCTGCCATAAGTCCTTTCTGGGGTCGACTATAGGAAATAATTTCTTAAATATAGGGGGAGGAACAAAAGGTATGCCGGGCCTTTCCCATTCCTTATTTACTATGTCCGCCACCCGCTTGGGTATAGGAAAAGCATCGGGGGGCACCGAAACCTCTAGGAACTTGTCCATCTTACATAATTTCTCTGGAATGACCAAATTGTCACAATCATCCAGAGTAGATAATACCTCCTTAAGCAGTGCGCGGAGATGTTCTAATTTAAATTTAAATGTTACAACATCAGGTTCAGCTTGTTGAGAAATTTTTCCTGAATCTGAAATTTCTCCCTCAGACAAAACCTCCCTCCTGGCCCCTTCAGATTGGTGTGAGGGTATGTCAGAAACGTTATCATCAGCGTCCTCTTGCTCTTCAGTGTTTAAAACAGAGCAATCGCGCTTTCTCTGATAAGTAGGCATTTTAGATAAAATATTTGCAATAGAATTATCCATAACAGCCGTTAATTGTTGCATGGTAATAAGTATTGGCGCACTAGATGTACTAGGGGCCTCTTGTGTGGGCAAAACTGGTGTAGACACAGAAGGGGATGATGCAGTACCATGCTTACTCACCTCATCTGAAGAATCATCTTGGGCAATATTATTATCTGTGGCATCATTGTCCCTACTTTGTTTGGACACTATGTCACAATTATCACATATATTTAAATGGGGAGACACATTGGCTTTCATACATATAGAACATTGCTTATCTGATGGTTCAGACATGTTAAACAGGCTTAAACTTGTCAACAAAGCACAAAAAACGTTTTAAAATAAAACCGTTACTGTCACTTTAAATTTTAAACAGAACACACTTTATTACTGAATATGCGAAAAAGCATGAAGCAATTGTTCAAAATTCACCAAAATATTTCACCACAGTGTCTTAAAGCCTTAAAAGTATTGCACACCAAATTTGAAAGCTTTAACCCTTAAAATAACGGAACCGGAGCCGTTTTTACATTTAACCCCTATACAGTCCCAGGTATCTGCTTTGCTGAGACCCAACCAAGCCCAGAGGGGAATACGATACCAAATGACGCCTTCTATAAGCGTTTTCAGTGGTTCTTAGCTCCTCACACATGCATCTGCATGCCTTGCTTTCCAAAAACAACTACGCATTAGTGGCGCGAAAATGAGGCTCTGCCTATGACTAGAGAAGGCCCCCATCTGAAAAAGGTGTCCATACAGTGCCTGCCGTTTTTTAACAACAATCCCCAAGATTATAATAACTATAAAGAGTTATAATCTGCCAAATATGCTTAGCAAAGTAATCGTTTTAGCCCAGAAAAATGTCTACCAGTTTTTTAAGCCCTTATAAAGCCCTTTATTCTTTTACTTAATCTAAGAAAATGGCTTACCGGTCCCCATAGGGAAAATGACAGCCTTCCAGCATTACAAAGTCTTGTTAGAAATGTGGCCAGTCATACCTCAGGCAGAAAAGTCTGCCAACTGCTTCCCCCAACTGAAGTTACTTCATCTCAACAGTTCTGTGTGGAAACAGCAATCGATTTTAGTAACGTTTGCTAAAATCATCTTCCTCTTACAAACAGAAATCTTCTTCTCTTTTCTGTTTCAGAGTAAATAGTACATACCAGCACTATTTTAAAATAACAAACACTTGATTGAAGAATAAAAACTACATTTAAACACCAAAAAACTCTTAGCCATCTCCGTGGAGATGTTGCCTGTGCAACGGCAAAGAGAATGACTGGGGTAGGCGGAGCCTAGGAGGGATCATGTGACCAGCTTTGCTGGGCTCTTTGCCATTTCCTGTTGGGGAAGAGAATATCCCACAAGTAAGGATGACGCCGTGGACCGGACACACCTATGTTGGAGAAAATGGACCGGCTCCTAATCTTTTATTATTGCTTTTTAAAATCAAGATAACATGAACAAAGAAAAATTGATAATAGGAGTAAATTAGAAAGTTGCTTAAAATTGCATGCTCTATCTGAATCATGAAAGAAAAAAATTGGGGTTTGTATCCCTTTAAAGATTTCAATTTGTTTTTAAATTGGGTTGTGTTGTTTATAGGTCACATTAAAGGTGGAAAAAGTTCTGAAATGATTTATCTTTGTCTAATTTTTTTTACATCACAGAAACCTGACATTTTAACAAAGGTGTGTAGACTTTTTATATCCACTCTTGTGCACAGCCATCTTCAGATCACCCCACAGATTTTGAATTGGATTCAGGTCTGGGCTCTGGCTGGGACATCCCAAAACTTTAATCTTCTGCTGGTGAAGCCATTCCTTTGTTAATTTGGATGTATGCTTTGGGTCGTTGTCATGCTGAAAGATGAAGTTCCTCTTCATGTTCAGCTTTCTAGCAGAAGCCTGAAGGTTTTGTGCCAGTATTGTCTGGTATTTGGAACTGTTCATTATTCACTCTACCTTGACTAAGGCCCCAGTTCCAGCTGAAGAAAAAAAGCCCCAAAGCATGATGCGGACACCACCATGCTTCACTGTGGGTATGGTGTTCTTTTGGTGATATGCAGTGTTGTTTTTGCGCCAAACATATCTTTTGGAATTATGGCCAAAAAGTTCAACTTTGGTTTCATCAGACCATAACAGCTTTTCTCACATGCTTTTGGGAAACTTCAGATGTGTTTTTGCAAAATTTAGCCGGGCTTTGGATTTTTTTTTTTTTGTAAGAAAACAGAATTTATGCTTACCTGATAAATTACTTTCTCCAACAGTGTGTCCGGTCCACGGCGTCATCCTTACTTGTGGGAATATCTCTTCCCCAACAGGAAATGGCAAAGAGTCCCAGCAAAGCTGGCCATATAGTCCCTCCTAGGCTCCGCCCACCCCAGTCATTCGACCGACGGACAGGAGGAAAAAATAGGAGAAACCATATGGTACCGTGGTGACTGTAGTTAGAGAAAATAATTAATCAGACCTGATTAAAAAAACTAGGGCGGGCCGTGGACCGGACACACCGTTGGAGAAAGTAATTTATCAGGTAAGCATAAATTCTGTTTTCTCCAACATTGGTGTGTCCGGTCCACGGCGTCATCCTTACTTGTGGGAACCAATACCAAAGCTTTAGGACACGGATGAAGGGAGGGAGCAAATCAGGTTGCCTAAACAGAAGGCACCACGGCTTGCAAAACCTCTCTCCCAAAAATAGCCTCCGAAGAAGCAAAAGTATCAAATTTGTAAAATTTGGCAAAAGTGTGCAGTGAAGACCAAGTCGCTGCCTTACATATCTGATCAACAGAAGCCTCGTTCTTGAAGGCCCATGTGGAAGCCACAGCCCTAGTGGAGTGAGCTGTGATTCTTTCAGGAGGCTGCCGTCCGGCAGTCTCTTAAGCCAATCGGATGATGCTTTTAAGCCAAAAGGAAAGAGAAGTAGAAGTCGCTTTTTGACCTCTCCTTTTACCAGAATAGACGACAAACAGAGAAGATGTTCGTCTGAAATCTTTTGTAGCTTCTAAATAGAATTTTAGAGCACGGACTACGTCCAAATTGTGTAATAAACGTTCCTTCTTTGAAACTGGATTCGGACACAAAGAAGGTACAACTATCTCCTGGTTAATATTTTTGTTAGAAACAACCTTTGGAAGAAAACCAGGCTTAGTACGCAAAACCACCTTATCTGCATGAAACACCAGATAGGGCGGAGAACACTGCAGAGCAGATAACTCTGAAACTCTTCTAGCAGAAGAAATAGCAACCAAAAACAAAACTTTCCAAGATAACAACTTAATATCTATGGAATGTAGAGGTTCAAACGGAACCCCTTGAAGAACTGAAAGAACTAGATTTAAACTCCAGGGAGGAGTCAAAGGTCTGTATACAGGCTTGATCCTAACCAGAGCCTGAACAAATGCTTGAACATCAGGCACAGCTGCCAGTCGTTTGTGTAGTAAGACAGATAAAGCAGAAATCTGTCCTTTTAGAGAACTCGCAGATAATCCTTTATCCAAACCTTCTTGCAGAAAGGAAAGAATCTTAGGAATTTTTATCTTATTCCATGGGAATCCCTTGGATTCACACCAGCAGATATATCTTTTCCATATTTTATGGTAAATCTTTCTAGTTACCGGTTTTCTGGCCTGAACCAGAGTATCTATCACAGAATCTGAAAACCCACGCTTTGATAGAAACAAGCGTTCAAACTCCAAGCCGTCAGCTGGAGGGAGAACAGATTTGGATGTTCGAATGGACCCTGAACAAGAAGGTCCTGTCTCAGAGGTAGCTTCCATGGTGGAACCGATGACATATTCACCAGGTCTGCATACCAAGTCCTGCGTGGCCACGCAGGAGCTATCAAGATCACCGAGGCCCTCTCCTGTTTGATCCTGGCTACCAGCCTGGGAATGAGAGGAAACGGTGGGAACACATAAGCTAGGTTGAAGGTCCAAGGTGCTACTAGTGCATCCACTAGAGTCGCCTTGGGATCCCTGGATCTGGACCCGTAGCAAGGAACCTTGAAGTTCTGACGAGACGCCATTAGATCCATGTCTGGAATGCCCCATAATTGAGTCAACTGGGCAAAGATCTCCGGGTGGAGTTCCCACTCCCCCGGATGGAATGTCTGACGACTCAGAAGATCCTCCGCCCATTGTATTATTTTGGTCACTTCTTTCATCGCCAGGGAACTTCTTGTTCCCCCCTGATGATTGATATACGCAACAGTCGTCATGTTGTCTGATTGGAATCTTATGAATCTGGCCTTTGCAAGCTGAGGCCAAGCCCTGAGAGCATTGAATATCGCTCTTAGTTCCAGAATGTTTATCGGGAGAAGAGACTCTTCCCGAGACCATAGTCCCTGAGCTTTCAGGGATTCCCAGACCGCGCCCCAGCCCACTAGACTGGCGTCGGTCGTGACAATGACCCACTCTGGTCTGCGGAAGCTCATTCCCTGGGATAGGTGGCCCAGGGTTAGCCACCAACGCAGTGAATCTCTGGTCTTCTGATCTACTTGAATCACTGGAGACAAGTCTGTATAGTCCCCATTGCAACTGTTTCCGCATGCACAGTTGTAATGGTCTTAGATGAATTCGCGCAAAAGGAACTATGTCCATTGCTGCCACCATCAACCCTACTACTTCCATGCACTGAGCTATGGAAGGACATGGAACAGAATGAAGAACTTGACAAGCGCTTAGAAGTTTTGACTTTCTGACATCTGTCAGAAAAATCCTCATTTCTAAGTTATCTATTATTGTTCCCAAGAAGGGAACTCTTGTTGACGGAGACAGAGAACTTTTTTCTATGTTCACCTTCCATCCGTGAGATCTGAGAAAGGCCAGAACGATGTCTGTATGAGCCTTTGCTTTTGAAAGGGACGACGCTTGTATTAGAATGTCGTCCAAGTATGGTACTACTGCCCCTCGGTCTTAGAACCGCTAGAAGGGACCCGAGTACCTTTGTGAAAATCCTTGGAGCAGTGGCTAATCCGAATGGGAGGGCCACAAACTGGTAATGTTTGTCCAGAAAGGCGAACCTTAGGAACTGATGATGTTCTTTGTGGATAGGAATATGTAGGTACGCATCCTTTAGATCCACGGTAGTCATAAATTGACCTTCTTGGATAGTGGGTAGAATTGTTCGAATGGTTTCCATTTTGAACGATGGTACCCTGAGAAATTTGTTTAGGATCTTTAAATCCAGAATTGGTCTGAAGGTTCCCTCTTTTTTGGGAACTACGAACAGATTTGAGTAAAATCCCATTCCTTGTTCCGTCATTGGAACTGGGTGCATCACTCCCATCTTTAACAGGTCTTCTACACAATGTAAGAACGCCTGTCTCTTTATTTGGTTTGAGGATAAGTGAGACATGTGGAACCTTCCCCTTGGGGGTAGTTCCTTGAATTCCAGAAGATAACCCTGAGAAACTATTTCTAGCGTCCAGGGATCCTGAACATCTCTTGCCCAAGCCTGAGCAAAGAGAGAGAGTCTGCCCCCCACTAGATCCGGTCCCGGATCGGGGGCTACTCCTTCATGCTGTTTTGTTAGCGGCAGCAGACTTCTTGGCCTGCTTACCCTTGTTCCAGCCTTGCATCGGTTGAAGGGGATGTTAAGCAATTTTGTCTTGGATGATACATCCGCTGACCAAGACTTTAGCCAAAGCGCTCTGCGCGCCACAATTGCAAACCCTGAATTTTTCCCTGCTAATCTAGCTAATTGCAAAGCGGCATCTAAAATAAAAGAGTTAGCCAACTTAAGTGCGTGAACTCTGTCCATAACCTCCTCATATGGAGTCTCTCTACTGAGCGACTTTTCTAGTTCCTCGAACCAGAACCACGCTGCTGTAGTGACAGGAAAAATGCACGAAATGGGTTGTAGAAGGTAACCTTGCTGTACAAAAATCTTTTTAAGCAAACCCTCCAATTTTTTATCCATAGGATCTTTGAAAGCACAACTATCCTCGATAGGAATAGTAGTGCGCTTGTTTAGAGTAGAAACTGCCCCCTCGACCTTAGGGACTGTCTGCCATAAGTCCTTTCTGGGGTCGACCATAGGAAATAATTTCTTAAATATAGGAGGGGGAACAAAAGGTATGCCGAGCTTCTCCCACTCCTTATTCACTATGTCCGCCACCCGCTTGGGTATAGGAAAAGCGTCGGGGTGCACCGGAACCTCTAGGAACTTGTCCATCTTGCATAATTTTTCTGGAATGACCAAGTTGTCACAATCATCCAGAGTAGATAACACCTCCTTAAGTAGTGCGCGGAGATGTTCTAATTTAAATTTAAATGTCACAACATCAGGTTCAGCCTGTTGAGAAATTTTTCCTGAATCTGAAATTTCCCCATCTGACAAAACCTCCCTCATGGCCCCTTCAGATTGGTGTGAGGGTATGACAGAACAATTATCATCAGCGCCCTCCTGCTCTTCAGTGTTTAAAACAGAGCAATCGCGCTTTCTCTGATATGCAGGCATTTTGGATAAAATATTTGCTATGGAGTTATCCATTACAGCCGTCAATTGTTGCATGGTAATAAGCATTGGCGCGCTAGAAGTACTAGGAGCCTCCTGCGTGGGCAAAACTGGTATAGACACAGAAGGAGATGATGTAGAACCATGTCTACTCCCTTCATCTGATGAATCATCTTGGGCAACTTCATTATCTGTGACAGTATTGTCCTTACATTGTTTGGACGCTATGGCACAATTATCACACAATTTTGAAGGGGGAGACACATTGACTTTCATACATATAGAACATAGCTTATCTGAAGGCACAGACATGTTAAACAGGCTTAAACTTGTCAATAAAGCACAAAAACCGTTTTAAAACAAAACCGTTACTGTCTCTTTAAATTTTAAACAGAGCACACTTTATTACTGAATATGTGAAAAAATATGAAGGAATTGTTCCAAATTTACCAAAATTTCACCACAGTGTCTTAAAGCATTAAAAGTATTGCACACCAAATTTCAGAGCTTTAACCCTTAAAATAACGAAACCGGAGCCGGTTACAGATTTAACCCCTATACAGTCCCAGCTACAGCCTTTGCTGTGACTTTACCAAGCCCAGAGGGGAATACGATACCAAATGACGCCTTCTAGGAACTTTTCCAACTACTTTCAGGTCCTCACACATGCATCTGCATGTCTTGACTCTCAAAAACAACTGCGCAGTAATGGCGCGAAAATGAAGCTCAGCCTACAACTGGGAAGGCCCTTCCTGATTGGAAAAGGTGTCTAACCTAGTGCCTGACGTTAAAAAACGTTCCCCAAGTTTATAAGTGTGAATTATCAGCATAAACATGAATAAAATGTCCAAATAAAGCAATCGATTTAGCCCATAAAAGTGCCTACCAGTTTTATAGCCCATATTAAGCCCTTTATTCTGTTTGAGACTAAGAAAATGGCTTACCGGTCCCCATGAGGGGAAATGACAGCCTTCCAGCATTACACAGTCTTGTTAGAAATATGGCTAGTCATACCTTAAGCAGAAAAGTCTGCTGTTTCCCCCAACTGAAGTTACTTCATCTCAACAGTCCTATGTGGAAACAGCAATCGATTTTAGTTACTGTCTGCTAAAATCATCTTCCTCTCACAAACAGAAATCTTCATCTTTTTCTGTTTCAGAGTAAATAGTACATACCAGCACTACAACTAAACACCACATACTCTTAACCATCTCCGTGGAGATGTTGCCTGTGCAACGGCAAAGAGAATGACTGGGGTGGGCGGAGCCTAGGAGGGACTATATGGCCAGCTTTGCTGGGACTCTTTGCCAATTCCTGTTGGGGAAGAGATATTCCCACAAGTAAGGATGACGCCGTGGACCGGACACATAGCCCAGACATATGAAGAATACGGGCGATTGTTGTCACATGTACCACACAGCCAGTACTTGCCAGATATTCCTGCAGCTCCTTTAATGTTGCTGTAGGCCTCTTGGCAGCCTCCCAGACCAGTTTTCTTCTCGTCTTTTCATCAATTTTGGAGGGACATCCAGTTCTTGGTAATGTCACTGTTGCACCATATTTTCTTCACTTGATGATGACTGTCTTCACTGTGTTCCATGGTATATCTAATGCCTTAGAAATTCTTTTGTACCCTTCTCCTGACTGATACCTTTTAACAATGAGATCCCTCTGATGCTTTAGAAGCTCTCTGCGGACCATGGCTTTTGCTGTAGGATGCGACTAAGAAAATGTCAGGAAAGACCTACTAGAACAGCTGAACTTTATTTGGGGTTAATCAGAGGCATTTTAAATGATGACAGGTGTGTACTGACTCCTATTTAACATGATTTTGAATGCGATTGATCAATTCTAAACACAGCTACATCCCCAGTTATAAAAGGGTGTTCACAGTTATGCAACCATATTATTTTAGTTTTTTAGTTTTATTTCCCTTTACCTAAAAGATTTCAGTTTGTTTTTCAATTGAGTTGTACAGTTTATAGGTCACATTAAAGGTGGAAAAAGTTCTGAAATGATTTATCTTTGTCTCATTTTTTTACATCACAGAAATCTGACATTTAAACAGGGGTGTGTAGACTTTTTATATCCACTGTGTGTGTGTGTGTATATATATATATATATATATATATATATATATATATATATACACATACATACATACAGGTAGCCCTCAGTTTACGCCAGGGTTAGGTTCCAGAAGGAATGGTTGTAAATCGAAACCGTTGTAAATTGAAACCCAGTTTATAATGTAAGTCAATGGGAAGTGAGGGAGTTAGGTTCCAGGCCCCTCTCAAAATTGTCATAAGTAACACCTAATACATTATTTTTAAAGCTTTGAAATTAAGACTTTAAATGCTAAACAGCATTATAAACCTAATCAAATAATCACACAACACAGAATATATAATTAAACTAAGTTAAATGAACAAAAACATTTGCTAAAAAGCATTATAAACCTAATAAAATAATCACACAACACAGACTTCACTTGCATTTTTCTGCAAACAGTTCTTTCTATGCATTCCAATCGGGACTGATTTATAGACAGGAAGATCTTGTTCCTTTGAAATCTGCTCGATAGCTCAGGTCTGGTTAAACTGATTATTTTCTGCTTGCTTGGCTTTGCTGCAACACAAGCGGACAGCTCCACCTACTGACTATTTTAATTAATGCACTGCTTCTCAATGCTTTTCAATAGCAGTCACATGACTGGAAAAAAAGGTTGTTATTCTGAAACGGTGTAAATTGAACCGTTGTAAACCGAGGGCCACATATATATATATATATATATATATATATATATATACACACACATATACATACAACATATACACTTTGGAGCCCTTTCTACTCAAATAAAATAAATATTTCAGTTTACAAAAGCTTACACTATATAGATTGTAATTTGCTGTTAACAGTTAAACTTATTTGATAAATATTAATCTACTAAAGAAAACCACTTACCTTCGTAAAGTCAATACTAAATCCTCCTTGACAGAATCCTTGCCCTTCGGCATCAATTTTTGCTTTAAAAAAAAAAAAGTAGGTTAGATAAATGAAAAATACAATTTCTTTAACAAAATAGTAGGAACATAGTGTGGCGTGCCTCTCACAGTATTACTCAGTCAGTTCTTTGGTTACTATAATATTTCACAAGCAGTACTGGCTAGGGTTCATTATTTTTCTTTTATAACTTTAATGAATACACTCATGTTCAATAGAGGTCTGACTTATTTGAGCTAATTTATTGATATTCAGAAAAAAATGGAATACATACAATTAGATCTACATGGAGCATATTCGACAATGGTAGATCCATCCTGTAAATAACATGTTCCAACCGGCTCTTTTTCTTGTTTTTTTTCAGTTCTCCAGTGATATAAAGGAGCACATGCCTACAAAAAATAAGGAAACTTTTGGATGTGTCAAGTTAAAGGGATACTAAACCCAGCATTTTTCTTTCATGATTCAGATAGAGCATGCAATTTTAAGAAACTTTCTATTTTACTCCTAATATTGTGTTGCAATTCCACACCCTCCCCCTGTGCTACAAGTAATTATTTCCTAAATATTTCAAACATATTTTACAGTTCCACGTTGGACATCACTTCACCTTGCCAATTATCAACATTTTGGATTCTATAACTTTATTGTTCAATAACAAATTCTATTTGAAGGGAAGAAGATAAAATGTTTCATAGTTGTCTTTTATACAATCTTGCAATTGAACAAGCCATAAATGTATTTTTTTTCACAATTAAAAAAAAAATCTGCATTTCACATAAGGGCGACAACCCATTCTGACAGTGTATTTTTAAGTTCTTCCACACACACTTGGCATAAAAATAAACACCAAACAAAAACTTCCTTTATAACAACATTACACAAAACATAATTTTTCTTTAACATAATCTAGTTTTTCTGTTTATTTGGATACTTGTAGCTTTTTTGTTGTTGTTGTTTTATTAAAGGACCACTCAATGCAGTAGAATTACATAATTAACAATGGCATAATAAAAAGACAATAATTTAACACCTACTCTGAATTTCAAATAAGTAGTATACATTTTTTCTGACAAATGTATTTTTTCTCCCATTTTCTGGTCCCCTGTATCATGTGACAGACATCAGCCAATCACAGACTAGTATACGTATACCCTGTGAGCTTGTGCACATGTTCAGTAGGATCTTGTTCCCCAGAAAACAAAATTTATGCTTACCTGATAAATTTATTTCTCTTGTGGTGTATCCAGTCCACGGATTCATCCATTACTTGTGGGATATTCTCCTTCCCAACAGGAAGTTGCAAGAGGACACCCAAAGCAGAGCTGTCTATATAGCTCCTCCCCTAACTGCCACCCCCAGTCATTCGACCGAAGACAAGCAAGAAAAAAGGAGAAACTATAGGGTGCAGTGGTGACTCTAGTTTAAAATAAAAAACACCTGCCTAAAAATGACAGGGCGGGCCGTGGACTGGATACACCACAAGAGAAATAAATTTATCAGGTAAGCATAAATTTTGTTTTCTCTTGTAAAGGTGTATCCAGTCCACGGGTTCATCCATTACTTGTGGGATACAAATACCAAAGCTTTAGGACACGGATGAAGGGAGGGACAAGGCAGGCCCTTAAACGGAAGGCACCACTGCCTGTAAGACCTTTCTCCCAAAAATAGCCTCCGAGGAAGCAAAAGTATCAAATTTGTAGAATTTAGAAAAAGTATGAAGCGAAGACCAAGTCGCCGCCTTACAAATCTGTTCAACAGAGGCCTCATTTTTAAAAGCCCATGTGGAAGCTACCGCTCTAGTGGAATGAGCTGTGATTCTTTCAGGAGGCTGCTGGCCAGCAATCTCATAAGCTAAACGTATTATACTTCTTAGCCAAAAAGATAGAGAAGTTGCCAAAGCCTTTTGGCCTCTCCTCTGTCCAGAGTAGACAACAAACAAAGCAGATGTTTGACAAAAATCCTTCGTAGCTTGTAAATAAAACTTTAAAGCACGAACCACATCAAGATTGTGTAAAAGACGTTCCTTCTTTGAGGAAGGATTAGGACATAATGAAGGAACAACAATCTCCTGATTGATGTTCTTATTAGATACTACCTTAGGAAGAAACCCAGGTTTAGTACGCAAAACTACCTTATCTGCATGGAAAATCAGATAAGGGGAATCGCACTGTAAAGCAGATAACTCTGAAACTCTTCGAGCCGAGGAGATAGCTACTAGAAACAGAACTTTCCAAGATAAAAGTTTAATATCTATGGAATGCAGAGGTTCAAACGGAACCCCTTGAAGAACCTTAAGAACTAAATTTAAACTCCATGGCGGAGCAACAGGTTTAAACACAGGCTTAATTCTAACTAAAGCCTGACAAAACGCCTGAATGTCTTGAACCTCAGCCAGACGTTTGTGCAAAAGAATAGACAGAGCAGAAATCTGTCCCTTTAAGGAACTAGCAGACAATCCTTTCTCCAATCCCTCCTGGAGAAAAGATAATATTCTAGGAATCCTGACTTTACTCCATGAGTAACCCTTGGATTCACACCAATGAAGATATTTACACCATATCTTATGATAGATTTTCCTGGTGACAGGCTCTCGAGCCTGAATTAAGGTATCAATGACCGACTCGGAAAAACCACGCTTTGATAGAATCAAGCGTTCAATCTCCAAGCAGTCAGACACAGAGAAATTAGATTTGGATGTTTGAAAGGACCTTGAAGTAGAAGGTCCTGTCTCAGCGGCAGAGTCCATGGTGGAAAGGATGACATGTCCACCAGATCTGCGTACCAAGTCCTGCGTGGCCATGCAGGAGCTATCAAAATCACCAAAGCTCTCTCCTGCTTGATCTTGGCAATCAGACGAGGGAGCAGAGGAAACGGTGGAAACACATAAGCCAGGCTGAAGGACCAGGGCGCTGCTAGAGCATCTATCAGCGCTGCCTTGGGATCTCTGGACCTGGACCCGTAACAAGGAAGCTTGGCGTTCTGACGAGACGCCATGAGATCCAATTCTGGTTTGCCCTATAGATGAATCAACTGGGCAAATACCTCCAGATGGAGTTCCCACTCCCCCGGATGAAAAGTCTGCCGACTTAAAAAATCCGCCTCCCAGTTCTCTACTCCTGGGATATGGATAGCTGAGAGATGGCAAGAGTGAACCTCTGCCCATAGAATTATCTTTGAAACCTCCAACATCGCCAGGGGGCTCTTTGTACCCCCCTGATGGTTGATATAGGCTACAGTCGTGATGTTGTCTGACTGAAATCTGATGAACCTGACCGCAGCTAGCCGAGGCCAAGCCTGAAGCGCATTGAATATCGCTCTTAGTTCCAGAATGTTTATCGAAAGGAGGGCTTCCTCCTGAGTCCACGAACCCTGAGCCTTCAGGGAGTTCCAGACTGCACCCCAGAAGGCTGGCATCTGTCATCACTATAGTCCATTCTGGCCTGCGGAAGCTCATTCCCCTGGACAGATGGACCCGAGATAGCCACCAGGGAAGAGAATCTCTGGTCTCTTGATCCAGATTTAGCAGAGGGGACAAATCTGTGTAATCCCCATTCCACTGATTAAGCATGCAAAGTTGCAGTGGTCTGAGATGTAGATGGGCAAACGGAACTATGTCCATTGCCGCTACCATTAAGCCGATTACTTCCATACACTGAGCCACTGACGGCTGAGAAGTGGAATAAAGAGCACGGCAGGAAGTTAGAAGCTTTGACAACCTGACCTCTGTCAGAAAAATCTTCATTTCTACTGAATCTATCAGAGTTCCTAGGAAGGAAACTCTTGTGAGAGGGGAGAGAGAACTCTTTTCGTCGTTCACCTTCCACCCGTGAGACCCTTAGAAAGGCCAGAACAATATCCGTATGGGACTTGGCGATTTGAAAAGTCGACGCCTGTATCAGAATGTTGTCTAGGTAAGGGGCCACCGCTATGCCCCGTGGCCTTAGAACCCCAGTAGGGACCCTAGAACCTTTGTAAAGATTCTTGGTGCCGTGGCTAACCCGAAGGGAAGAGCCACAAACTGGTAATGCCTGTCTAGGAAGGCAAACCTGAGAAACCGATGATGATCTCGGTGTATCGGAATGTGGAGATAAGCATCCTTTAAGTCCACGGTAGTCATATATTGACCCTCCTGGATCATAGGTAGGATGGTTCGAATAGTCTCCATCTTGAAGGATGGGACCCTGAGAAATTTGTTTAGGATCTTGAGATCCAAGATTGGTCTGAAAGTTCCCTCTTTTTTGGGAACTATAAACAGATTTGAATAGAATCCTTGCCCCCTTTCCTCCCTTGGAACTGGGTGGATCACTCCCATGACCAGAAGGTCTTGAACACAACGTAAGAATGCCTCTCTCTTTATCTGGTTTGCAGATAATTGTGAGAGATGAAATCTCCCTTTTAGAGATGAGGCTTTGAAATCCAGAAGATATCCCTGGGAAACAATCTCCAGAGCCCAGGGATCCTGGACGTCTCTTGCCCAAGCCTGGGCGAAGAGAGAAAGTCTGCCCCCGACTAGATCCGGTCCCGGATCGGGGGCTACTCCTTCATGCTGTCTTAGAGGCAGCAGCAGGTTTTTTGGCCTGCTTTCCCTTGCTCCAAGCCTGGTTAGGTCTCCAGACTGGCTTGGACTGGGCAAAATTTCCTTCTTGTTTTGCAGTAGAGGAAGTTGAAGCTACGCCACTCTTGAAGTTCCGAAAGGAACGAAAATTAGTCTGTTTGGTCCTTAATTTGTTGGACCTATCCTGGGGAAGGGCGTGGCCTTTCCCTCCAATAATATCAGAAATTATCTCCTTCAGTCCAGGCCAGAATAGGGTCTGTCTCTTGAAGGGAATGTTGAGAAGCTTAGACTTTGAAGTAACGTCAGCTGACCAGGATTTAAGCCATAGCGCCCTACGCGCCTGAATGGCAAAACCTGAATTCTTAGCCGTTAGCTTAGTTAAATGAAAAACGGCATCAGAAATAAATGAATTGGCTAACTTAAGAGCTTTAAGCCTGTCTAGGATATCATCCAACGGGGTCTCCACCTGAAGAGCCTCTTCAAGAGACTCGAACCAGAAAGTCGCTGCAGCAGTGACTGGGGCAATGCATGCAAGAGGCTGGAGAATAAAATCTTGTTATATAAAGATTTTTTTAAGGAAACCCTCTAAATTTTTATCCATTGGATCTAGGAAAGCACAACTGTCCTCGACGGGGATAGTTGTACGCTTAGCTAGGGTAGATACTGCTCCCTCCACCTTAGGGACCGTCTGCCACGAGTCCCGTGTAGCGGCATCTATGGGAAACATCCTTTTAAACGCAGGAGGGGGAGAGAATGGTACACCTGGTCTATCCCATTCCTTCGTAATAATTTATGAAAACCTCTTAGGGATTGGAAAAACATCAGTGTAAACAGGCACTGCAAAGTATTTGTCCATTTTACACAATTTCTCTGGGACTACAATGGTGTCACAGTCGTCCAGAGTTGCTAAAACCTCCTTGAGCAACAAGCGGAGGTGTTCAAGCTTAAATTTAAATGCTGTCATTTCAGAGTCAGACTGGAGTAACGCCTTCCCTGAATCAGAAATGTCACCCACAGATAGAAGCTCTCCTGCTTTGGCTTCTGTACATTGTGAGGGTATATCAGACATATCTACTAAAGCGTCAGAAAGCTCTGTATTTGTTCTAGCCCCAGAGCTGTCTCGCTTTCCTTGTAACCCTGGCAATTTGGACAATACCTCTGTGAGGGTATGATTCATAACTGCCGCCATGTCTTGTAAGGTAAATGCATTGGACGCGCCAGATGTACTTGGTGGGAGATATAGGTTCTAACACATTGGGAGAGCTAGGTGGTTTAACCTCCTTTTGTCAGTCTGAGAAACCTCTGGTGATAAATCCTTAAAACCCATAATATGGTCTTTATAACTTATAGAAAGGTCAGTGCATTTGGCACACATTCTAAGAGGGGGTTCCACAAAGGCTTCTAAACATAATGAACAAGGAGTTTCCTCTATGTCAGACATGTTTAACAGACTAGTAATGAGACCAGCAAGATTGGAAAACACTTTAATAAATGTGAAAAAGCAATTAAATAAAAACGCTACTGTGCCTTTAAGAGAAAAAAACTACCTCATAAACTGCAAAACAGTGATAAAAAGTAGTAAACTCTACGAAATTTTTACAGTGTGTATAAGAGACTAAAGCAGCATTGCACCCACTTGCAAATGGATGATTAACCCCTTAGGCCCCAAAACGGATTAGAAAAACGGAAAAAACCGTTAAAAAACAGTCAAACACACTGCCACAGCTCTGCTGTGGCCCTACCTGCCCTTAAACACGATTTTTTGCAGGAAAAACACCCTCTATAGAGGTCCTAGATGCCAGAGGACTCCTTTAGGGAAGCTGTATGTCTCAGTCTGAAGATCAACTGCGCATAAAGTGTGCGAAAATAGGCCCCTCCCACCATGCACTGAATGTCAGAGGGCCTTTTTTAGGAGTGATCTAACAAGCCATGTGGAAAACTAGGCCCCAAAATAAAGATTTATCACCCTCAGAGAAAAAACGTTTTTACTATAAAACATGCAAACGTTTTTACACTAAGTAATATGAGTAGTAACATGAATATTACCCTTTTTTGCAAGCATGATCCCAGTTGCTGTTAAATCACTGTATCAGGCTTACCTCAAATATACCAGGCACTGTCAGCATTTTCTATACCTTATCTCTCTAGAAAAATTTTTACTGAACATACCTCAAAGCAGGCAATCTGCAGACCGTCCCCCCAACTGAAGTTTTCTTTCCATACTCTTCAGTTATGTGTGAGAACAGCAATGGACCTTAGTTACAAACCGCTAAGATCATCAAACCTACAGGCAGAATTCTTCTTCCAGTTTCTGCCTGAGAGTAAAAACAGTACAACGCCGGTACCGTTTAAAAATAACAAACATTTGATTGAAGGTAAAAAACTACACTAATTCACCACATCTCTCTTGATACTTCCTTTCTTGTCGAGAGCTGCAAGAGAATGACTGGGGGTGGCAGTTAGGGGAGGAGCTATATAGACAGCTCTGCTGTGGGTGTCCTCTTGCAGCTGTTGGGAAGGAGAAAATCCCACAAGTAATGGATGAACCTGTGGACTGGATACACCTTTACAAGAGAAAGTGTGGATATAAAAAGACTGCAAAATTTGATATTGGAAGTAAACTGGAAAGTGTCTTAAAACTGCATGCTCTATCTGAATCATAAAAGTTTATTTTGAGTTGTGTGTCCCTTTAAGTGAGAAATGAGCATATATTAGTCTTGATATAAAAAAAATACAACACAACGCTAGTGCCTGCTGCTGAGTGATCGTTATTATGACAATCACATGACATCTATAATGACATGAAACCCCTTTTATGAAGGGTGTCATGATATATTTATATGGTGAGGGAGTGAAAAAGACTTTAGAATTGTCAGAATCGACAAAAATGGTAATAATAATGAGACATTTCTCATTGCTATGACAATCCCCTGGCATCCAGATGGCCAGAGGACCACTAAAATGAAAGAGCATATTCCTAGTTCCATAAGAAAACATATGAAATGTTTAACCTCTTGCAAACTCAAAGTTAAAGGGACATAAAACCCCAAAAATTGAACACTTGAGGTGAGCCAATGACAAGACACATATGTGCAGACACCAATCACTAGCTAGCTCCCACTACAGCATTGCAGCTCCTGAACCTACCTAGGTATGCTTGTCAATAAAGGATACCAAGAGAATTAAGCAACTTAGAAGTAAATTGGAAAGCTGTTTAAAAATTGCATGCTCAATCTGAATCATGAAAGTTTAATTTTCACTTTACTGTCCCTTGAAGAAATTCATATTGGTAATATTGGCTATTACTGTCAATGACCACTAGATGGTAAGGTTGTGTTTATAAAGCACTTGCATCACTCAAAAGGCAACAGAATAAACCCCTAAAATGCCCAGCGTATTTTAAATACACTGTGAGTAAGATAGAGAAGATAATTGGGCAACAGGAAGTGAGGAGCATATAAGTTTTATTGGGTGTAATAGTGTGTAAGTGGCTTCTGGAGGTAAAAACTGGGCACAGGAGCTGTAGGAGACACCAACTGCTCATCCCTGCGCTAGTGAGACATTGGAACCCAAACTTTTTTTCCTTAAACTAACACTAAACCCAATTTCTTCTTTCATGATTTAGTTAGACTAGAGCATACAATTTTAAGCAACTTTCTAATTTACTCTTTATCAATTGTCTTTGTTCTCTTGGTATCTTTATTTGAAAAAGCAGGAATAAAAGCCTAGGAGCCGCCCCATTTTAGCTTCAGCACCTGGGTAGTGCTTGCTGATTAGTGGCTAAATGTAGTCACCAATCAGCAAGCGCTATCCAGGGTGCTGAACAAAAAATGGGCCGGCTCCTAACCTTTCATTCCTGCTTTTTCAAATAAAGATACCAAGAGAACAAAGACAATTGATAATAGGAGTAAATTAGAAAGTTGCTTAAAATTGCATGCACTATCTAAATAATTTTTAGTATCCCTTTAATGGTTCAGATAGAGCAATTATAAACAACATCTCAATGTACTTCTATTACCTAATTTGCTTAGTTGTCTTGGTATCCTTTGTTGAAAATAATACTTAGGTAGCCTCAGTAGCTGGGAGCTAGCTGCTGATTGGTGGCTGCACAGAAATGCCTCGTCATTGGCTTATTGATGAGTTCAGCTAGCTCCCAGTAATGCATAGGTGCTCCTTCAATAAAGGATACTAAGAGAAGAAAACAAAATTCGTTATAGAAGTAAATTGGACGGCTGTTTAAAACTCTATACTCTGATTCATGAAGTAAACATTTTGTGCATCATGTTCCTTTAACCTAAGCACTACTTGACTTGGTTTCGTTTCTGGCAATCCATTCATATAAAAAGGGGGGGGGGGGGGAGTTACATTACACTATTAACAAATATAAAAATTGTTACATGAAAATCAGCATAATCAGTTATTTAAAAAAGAAAGACACCTACCAGAATTTTATTCTGCTTAGCTCTTACAGATGCTCCAAACCACTGATTAGACTTAAATTCTATGGGATCGTTTTCAGCAAAATCACGGTTTCCTGAAATAAGTGAGAAATTAAAACAAAAACATGTGTTACATTTCACATTTGCCCACTTGTACAAAGTTAAGTTATGTCTTGACAAAATGCGTCACCAAAAATCACTCTAAAGCTCTTAGAACAGATACAGGCATAAATACATACACAGATGGATACATTCATACAGATGGATAAGTGTTCCCATAATTTTTTACTCTTGGATATTCTGTACGTACTTTCAGAACTCAAAATTAA
Organism: Bombina bombina; assembly: GCF_027579735.1. NCBI lineage: Eukaryota > Metazoa > Chordata > Amphibia > Anura > Bombinatoridae > Bombina > Bombina bombina. Next base: position 487,026,485 of record NC_069499.1, read on the forward strand.
ACTTCCATGAACGAGAGCACGCGCGCGAGAGAGAGAAAGCATGTTCGAGAGAGAGAAAATCATTATAATAAACATATTTATAATTACCTTAAAAATAATAAAAAAAAAAAAGACATAAGAAGCTTCACGCGTTTGCATTCAGGATAAACATTACACTATGGCTGATATAGCTAAAAATGCATGTAACGTGGTAAATGTCATTCATTTAGACCACTGGTTTGCAAACCTCTCCTCAGGCTTTCCTAACAGGCCACATTTTGAGGATATCTGAACTAGAGCACAGGTGAAATAATGGTTATTTACCTGCTCTCATCCAAGGTAATCCTGAAAACCTGGCCTGTTAGGGAGGCGTGAGGAGAGGTTCGAAAACCAGTGATTTAGATTGCAATGTTGATAAATTAGGTATATTGCAGCATCAATGTAACCAAAGTTATCAAGACATTGCTGCAAGGTAAAATAGTCTCTTTCAAAAAGTATAAATATGTATAGGATATGTCCCATTAATGTAAAACTGGGATCTAAAATGTCATAAAAAAATAAATGTATATATAAGAGAGTGTGTATGGCTGAAAAACATTTGAGGATTTAAAATAAAAAATATACAGGTGGCCCTCATTTTACAACGGTTCAATTTACATCGTTTCAGAATAACAACCTTTTTTTCCAGTCATGTGACTGCTATTGAAAAGCATTGAGAAGTAGGCATTTATTAAAATAGCCAGTAGGTGGAGCTGTCCGCTTGTGTTGCAGCAAAGCCAAGCAAGCTGAAATTAATAAGTCTAACCAGACCTAAGCTATCGAGCAGGTTTTAAAGGAACAAGATCTTCCTGTCTATAACTCAGTCCAGATTGGAATGCATAGAAAGAACCGTTTGCAGAAAAGTGCAAGTGAAGTCTGTGTTGTGTGATTATTTTATTAGGTTTATAATGCTGTTTAGCAAATGTTTTTGTTCATTTAACTTAGTCTAATTATATATTCTGTGTTGTGTGATTATTTTATTAGGTTTATAATGCTGCCTAGCATTTAAAGTCTTCATTTCAAAGCTTTTAAAATAATGTATTAGGTGTTACTTATGACAATTTTGAGAGGGCCTGGAACCTCTCTCTCTCACTTCCCATTGACTTACATTATAAACTGGGTTTCAATTTACAACGGTTTCAATTTACAACCATTCCTTCTGGAACCTAACCCCGGCGTAAACTGAGGGCTACCTGTATAATATATACATATTAGTGGTATTTGAAATAAACATCTGCATTTTTCAAATTCCATTAGAAACATTTTTAAAATATACTTGTGTCCATAACATTAAACAGACATAGTTTTGCAAATTGAAGTATATTGCAAAAATGCTTCTCATATGAATTTCAAATAATACAACACCCTTTTTAGTGTGGGGTCAATAAATTTATATCAAACATAGGGAGTCAGCAAGAACTAGGAAAGGTGGTTATATATAAATGATTTAATAAATAACAGCTACGAGTAAAATAATAGGAACTACAGCACTCTGGTTTCCTGGGTTTGTTAAACCCTTTTTTATGAGTTTAATGTTTAAAGTAATTCTGTATTTTTTATCCTGTGTAAAACCTTTATGAGGGAGCTGTTTTGTATCAGTTTTGCATGAACAACCATGATAGGTAAAGCATTATTTGCAGTAGCTGTGTGTGGGCATACTAGGTAGTGAAGATGTGATTATTAGGGACATATAAATATATATTTAGCTATTAAATATACCAGTTAAATAAATTATTACAAAGTAACTAAGCTGAATCAGTACAAAACCACCTTAAAGGGACACTAAACACCTGCTTAAGATTTTCTGAACTGTTTCTGAGGAATCAAAATAAACTAATACACTGAACACACAGATAAATATTTCCTTGGATATTGCAGAGATCTCTCTGAATAACAGTGAGTTAAAAAAAAAACGGCTGCTAGACTCCCGCCTCCCCTCCTCCCCCCTCCCCTCTGCCACTGAACATCGGCTGGTGATTGCTTCTTTCAGTTGTAAACAGTGAGTGAAACAAAGACTGTGGAGATCTGTTCAGGGTACATACCATGTTGAAAACATGTTTTATAAAATAAGAAGCAGTTACTGTATTACACATATAAAATTAAACTTTGTCAATGCTCATTTACTGTAATGCATTGCAGTATATGAGGACAATTTGGCTGCCTTCAATAAGTTACATCAGTGAGAGAAGAGACAGCTGTGCACACGTGTCATGTGACTGCAGTGCCTGTGTGGAACACACGTTACAAGATGGCACCATAGATAGGAAAATACAAGCTGTGGATAAGCATAGAAAATATGAAGAGTCTTCTTGAAGAGCTTGTAGTAAGATGAATATACAGAATTGAGAACAGTGTATTAGTTTATTTTGATTCCTCAGAAACAGTTTAGAAAATTTTAAGCAGGTGTTTAGTGTCCCTTTAAAGGGACACTAAACCCAAAAAATTTTTCTTTCATGATTAAGATGAGCAGGGGTATCAAACTTAAAGGGACACTGAACCCAAAAATTTTCTTTTGTAATTCAGAAAGAGCATGCAATTTTAAGCAAATTTCTAATTTACTCCTATTATCAATTTTTCTTCGTTCTCTTGCTATCTTTATTTGAAAAAGGCATCTAAGCTTTTTTTCGGTTCAGTATTCTGGACAGCACTTTTTTATTAGTTTATGAATTTATCCACCAATCAGCAATGACAACCCAGGTTGTTCACCAAAAATGGGCCGGCATCTAAACTTTCATTTTTGCATTTCAAATAAAGATACCAAGAGAATGAAGAAAATTTTATAATGGGAGTAAATTAGAAAGTTGCTTAAAATTTCATGCTCAATCTGAATCACAAAAGAAAAATTTTGGTTACAGTGTCCCTTTAATTGAGTCACAGGCCATTTTCCATACAAGTACAACTCACGTGGGCCGCACACTACCTACATATCTTGTCATTGCTAAACACAGTAGTAGCGTTTGCTATGACCATATACATTTCAAAAGATTGTGTTCTGTAACTCCTAATTAACATACTCTGGCTTGATGAAACGTGCTCTAATACTTTTAAGAAGGTGACACACACGCTCCATCGGGTTGCTCTACCACAAAGTCTGTGCTATTTTTTTCTATAGCAGCCCTGTACCGGGCGCACTCACAGTTTAGCATACGCACAGTATAACATTTCCTCTGTATTATAAATAGTGGATCACAATGCTGTCGGCATAGCGACCCACTGTTTATATAGTGATAGACATATAACTGTTGTATATAATATAAAATAAATACATATAAAGTATATATTTATCAAATATAAAGTATGTGATTATAGTTAAAGAGAAAATGATGGAAAGGAATGGACAGAAATGATGCGTGAAATCAGTGCTGCCATAGTAATGAACACATATAAAGAAGGGCTGCTTATGTCAAATAAATAATTATGCACTTATCTGTGTTTGCCTTTTTCTTTTTAATAACAATGTTACTCGTTAAAGACTGAGGGGTTTTAACGTATGCGCATCCCTCACAGTAAGCATATTATAATAAAATTAGGTTGAGGGCCGCATGAGGACCAGTTTGACACCCCTGATATAGAGAATGCAATTTTAAGCAATTTTCTAATTTCCTCCTATTATCAATTTTTCTTTGTTCTCTTTATTTGAAAAGCAAGAATGCAAGTTTGGGAGCCGGCCCATTTTTGGTTTAGCACCTGGGTTGCGCTTGTTGATTGGTGGCTAAATGTACCCACCAATCAGCAAGCTCTATCCAGGGTGCTGAACCAAAAATAGGACGGCTCCTTAGATTAAATTCCTGCTTTTTCAAGTAAAGATAGCAAGAGAACAAAGAAAAAGTGATAGGAGTAAATTAGAAAGTTGCTTAAAGGGATAGTATAGTAAAAAATAAACTTTCATGATTCAGATAGAGCATGCAATTTTAAGTAACTTTCTAATTTACTCCTATTATCAATTTTTCTTCGTTCTCTTGGTATCTTTATTTAAAAAAGCCGGAAAGTAAGCTTAGAAGCCGTCCCATTTTTGGTTCAGCTCCTGGGTAGCGCTTGCTGATTGGATAGCTACATTTAGACACAAGTCAGCAGACGCTACCCAAGTGGGCCGGCTTCTAAGCTTACATTCCAGCTTTTTAAAATAAAGATACCAAGAGAATGAAGAAAAATTGATAATAGGAGTAAATTAGAAAACATAAATTATGCTTGCCTGATAATTTTCTTTTCTTCTGATGGAGAGAGTCCACAGCTGCATTCATTACTTTTGGGAAATAAGAACCTGGCCACCAGGAGGAGGAAAAGACACCGCAGCCAAAGGCTTAAATACTCCTCCCACTCCCCTCATCCCCCAGTCATTCAGCCAAGGAACAAGGACCAGTAGAAGAAATATCAGGTGAAAGGTACCAAAAGAATAAATAAGGACGCCCCACAAATAAATTACAGGTGGGGAGCTGTGGACTCTTTCCATCAGAAGAAAAGAAAAATTATCAGGTAAGCATAATTTATGTTTTTCTTCTTAAATGGAAAGAGTCCACAGCTGCATTCATTACTTTTGGGAAAACAATACCCAAGTTATAGAGGACACTGAATGCCAAGACGGGAGGGTACAATAGGCGGCCCATACTGAAGGCACCAGGCCTGAACCCCTACCCAACAAAAAAACCTGAAAAGGAAAGGCCCCAAGGACAATGAGACCGCAAAGTGTACTCAACTGACCCAACAGTCCTCCAGGAGACACCGTCTCCCAACAGTCGGTCCCTCACCACTTTCCCCACACTAATAAAGGGGACACCAGCCTAAACTTTCAAGGGGACAAGGCAAAGGAGAACCGAAGGAAACCAAAAGGTCACCACAATCCATAAAAGGAAACCTCTAATAGTGAGCCCAGCTCACAAAGACCCAAATGGGCCCAAACAGAGAAAAGGAGGCTACGCCTAGACCAAACAGAACCTGGGATAAGACCGGGCATAGAGACAGAGAAAGTCTTCCCTCCAATATCATGCAAGCACTGAAAGACAACTAAAGAGTCCTCACAGCGTCTGAGCATAGAATACAAAAGTATCCAACCACAAAAAAATGTGTAACAGACCCAGACAAAAAACCCTGAGCCAAGAACACAGAGTCAACATCAGGACGACACAGAGTGCAAAAAGCAACCCACAGACAAAGGGCACGCTCTAGGCAACCTAAGCTGCCAGACCTACACACAGGTCTCCAAAAGGGGAACACAGAACCTTAATCGAGGCCTCCCGAGAAAGAGAGGTTACACCAAGAGCTAGAAGGTGTAATCCTGGACCCTCTGCCTGTAAGCTAGCAACTATGCCCACCTAGATCCTGAAAATGACAACATCTCTCAGAACCCACGCCCAGCCGGACCAACCCAGCATTAGCGCATCCGAAACCGGGGAACAAAAGAACCCCGAAATCAGCTCAAGAACGAGCGGAAGAATAACCACAGCCACCCCCACAGAGCACGGGTACAACCCGACTCCTAAAACAGACGACAAGGCCGTAGACCCAAAGAATCTAGCAAAAAGGCCCAACAAGTCCCAACTTGGAGCCAGCAAGACTCCAGATGGAATGTAACAACCCAGAGAGACACCCCTCTCCGATAAGTTAACCCACAGTTCCAATCTCCTAAATCCAGGAGAAGCCCCAAAAAAGGAACTACATCTCCATAAGAAGGAGAATAACCCCTTAAGAAAAGGGATGGAGCCAGAAGGGCAACATCTGTCCTCAAGGCACGAAGCCACCGGCTAAAGGAGAGATCAATCCCCAACACAGATGTCCTTGGAAAGGACCCCCTAAAAGAAGCTTGTTAACATACATCCCCTGTGTAAGGGATGCAGCAGAGACACTGCAAACCCATTCACCTGCAGAGCAGTGAATCCAAGGGTTACCCTAGCAAGCTGTCCTAGGGAATCCAACCTTAAGGCGCATCAAGCCTAATGAGTAACAGACACTCAGAAAACCTGGCCAACCAAGACCAGGTCAGGTAGATTGAGTAAAGGACATAGCTCAAGTTCCCAGTACTGGGGAACCCCAAACCAGCCCTTAGACCTAAGATTCCAGTAACCACCCATAACTGGGTCCACAATGGAAAACGCAGAGCGAAGTCTCAGCAACCGGAAGCCTCAGGGAGAAAACAGGTCCAGGCACCCAATTGTTCAATCAAATAATACCCGAGAATTGAACACTCAGTCTGACAAAAAAAAACAGACACAAGGGATATGAATGCAATATCCGGATCAATCCAGATAATGAGAAGAACTCGTAAGTTCCGACCGAAGGAAGGAACCACCCCTTTCTAAAGTCCTACCCTCTAAGGAGCAAGGTGATTAAAAGTCGTATTACGATCCTAGAGCCCCTAGACTTCTCAAACAGCCTCAGGACAACAAAGCAAGGGATACCTCGAGGTCAAAACCTCTCGAGCAGGGCTAGTCTCCACATCACCTCCATACAAACAGAGGAATACAGGGAGAAAAGGTGCAATGCCTTCCCAGCTCCGAGGAACCCCGAGCTAAGCCCAATGTCCCCACAGGGATCAACCATCTCCCGGAGGGAACCCAGGTCCCTAAAAGGAGACCTAACTCACCCGGAGGCAACGGAAGAAGACCAAGAAGGTCTTATAACTCAGCTAGACAGTACACAGTCAAGGTTTCAAACTGCAAACCTTCCATATGCTAGTCAGCTATTCACACTACTAGCTGTTGATGGACCAAGTCTAAAAAGGACAAATCCAGAGCCTCAAAAAAGAATGCCAAACCGCTCAAACAGCGGTAAGAGTGCGCTAAGCCCTCCAACCCACCACTGCATGGGGGAGGAAACTCTAGGGTCCGATAGTACCAGGCGTAAGAGAGAGTGACGCAGCGGAAACTCCCCTGACCCAGTCATCTATGATTGAAGGCTATAAAGACTGAAACAATTAGAGAACATATTAACTCCATAGAAAATTCAGAAAAGGAACGTAATAAAGATCTTCCTGTGGCAAAACATTTTAGGATGTGTTGTAACAATAATCTTAAAAACTTTAATTTCACAGTAATAACCAAATTAAATGATAAAAAGAGAGGAGGTAACCCATCTTTTGCCCTCCTACAAAAAGAGGCTAAATGGATTTTTGAACTCCAAACCCTAAAACCAAAAGGGTTAAATTTGGATTTCAATCTAAACTGTTTTCTAAAAACAAACTCTTCTAAAGCATACAATCTGCTAATTGGGTATTAACTGATCAACTAATTTCATTTTTCTCTGACAAGAAGAAGCTCAGAAATAATATATACGATATCATTTATTTATTAAAAAGTTATGTACAAATTAGTAAACTATAGAATTTTATTAGAAATTGTACAAAAAAACAAAAATACCCTTTTTTCCTACATAAAGAATATATAGCAAAAAGGAATTTTTAAATATCTTATTGTTTTAATTTTTTAAAATGTATTTTATATGAATTCACATTTCTAAATCTTGTTACAATGCACTAATATTTTGGTGTTACACAAAAAATAGACAATTTACAATCATCTTTAATTGCCCAAAATAATAAACGGATAAAATAATAATTGAACATATTAGATATATGAAGAAAGGGCATATTAGGTTATAACAGGAGGACAATTAAGTGAAGTCAAAACCATTGCCAAAAGAAAAATGTTTGAATTGTTATTGCCATATTTAAAAAACACTGTATGATATGGCTTGAAATGACATCCTATCAAAGAAAAGCAAGGGCTATTTAAACACACAGGAAACGAAGGAGATTATGCTTGACAAAGGCTGAAGTGTTTTCAGCGGAAACGCGTTGCAAATCTCCTAGTCGAAATCCCGGATCAGAAGAAAGGATCAGCTGTAGAGCCCTCAATCCACTGCCGAAAAAAGACACTACCCCAACAAAGAACCAATCACCGCCTTATCCGGAGAAGGCGCGAAGTCTGGGGAGCACAGCGGTCAAGACGCTGAGAGACACGGCTCCAGGATCAGCTGCGGATAGCTCATACGGAGGAAATATCATCAAACAGGTACATTTTGAACTAAGTGCACTTATAGGATTGCTTACTCTCCTCAAAAACGGTTGGATTTACAACTAGAGAAATTACGGACTATCCCAGTCTCATCTACATTAACTTTGGTGACCACGCTTTTAAATATAAGGAATAAAAGCAGAAAGCCCTTGTTACCACCACGTTCAGGATTTGTATGTTGTAAGCTGCTATCTATCATATAATTAGATAACTTGAGTCCTTGTTGAAACAATTGTGATATTGTTAAAACTATTGTGATATTGCAAGTAAAATTTGACACTATCTCAAAAATTCTACACAGTGAATGATACGGGCTTGAATGAGTTTTTATGTTTCAAATAAGTTTATCATTTTACCAGTACATGATATAGCGACAATTTTATTAGGTTGGCCAACCATGGATATTATTTTGGGCATTAATATTTTTATTAGAAAAACCATTACTACAACGTTCCTTTAATAAAAAAAAAATTATACATTATTTTCGTTAGTTGAATTTGCCCATCTAGTAAATATTACTGAACTATGTTTTTAAACTATATTGTATAAATATAATAAAAAAACTTTTTATTTATACTCATATACCTCTGCTCTCTATTTTTGGTGGGTATTTGCCTTATCTGGCGCTTTAGATTTTAAACCACCCCCTTCTTGTTTCCTTAAGTATTGTGGATTTTGGAGGAAAATCCCTAAAATCTAAAAGCTATAATACCCTCTGCCTATGCGCAGTCTGTATAAATCCCTTTTTTGCAAACAATCCTTCCCGCACCATGGACCCACAGGTCCTCTTGAATGCTTAGTTGAAACATGTAAAACAAATAATAACCTAAGCACTTGGCGTCTCGACCGGACCAGCCAAGCAGAACAGCGCCACGTGTCTGAACAGCCACAAGACAGAACAAACCCAACAGGACCAGCCTGCTCCCAGGGTCCTAACCGGCAAACTGCATAAATCCTTCCTCAGAGTTTAAGAAAGGAAAACAAACATTTTAAACATAGGACTAACATGTCCAAAACAACTTCCGAAGAAGTAACAAAGAGTATCGACCCCAGAAGGTTCCCGAAGGAAACAAACAAAATAAAAAAACATCCTATTGGATAAAAAGAAAATATAAGGCAACCCGGAGGTTAACGCCCAAGAAGAAACAGGCCTACCCGCAGGACCAACCAAACGGAGCCCTGATCTTCCATAAACTGGGAAAGATCTCAATAAAATAACAATCAGGAGATTACATCATCCCCAAATGTCTAATGAGGTGCACCATTCGAATTAGCAGACTGAAAATTCCCATATCCGATAAGGATAGGGTCATTTAATAACTGAAAAACCATGTCTGAGTAATACGCGAAGGCGTGCAATTCTGTAACGAAAGGCACAACACTCAGGGACAGTTAAACCCGCAGGGAACTGTAGAGGCCCTCCCCAAAGCGGGAGACCTGGGACAATAGGGCATGAGCACAATAGCAAATAAACGTCTGGACTCTGCAGACGAATAATCGCCAAAAATACATGGAAGCAAAAACATGCTGCAACCTCCGGGGGGAGGGGGAAACACGCCGCCCTGCATGGAGGAATAATCATAAACTGGGTTACCCGCATGTGTAGAAGTATGGAGCAGTATAGAACTCGCCTCTCGGAGGACGGGACCCCCAGAGGCGGATGGCTCAGCTGTCCCTTGATTCCCCCAGCCCGAGGAACAAGATGCTCTCATACGGCATACAGAACATAACCGGTTGACATGTGTCAACGAGGCCAATCCGGATTCGTCACCGGACGCAGAATCTAAATCTGAAATTAAAACAGTCTCAGAATCCTCCATAACTGAATCCAAAATTACTGGATAGAGGATATGCAATTATGGACTAAAGAAGTAAAACTAAATGACACCCGACACCCACAATGGCTGGGGCATTCACCACCTCCTATGAACCAGACCCCTGAGGACAAGAATTTCTCCTTTGCCACACGGTCAGGATTGCGGAAATGGAAGATAGAACGTAATTACGCCCGGCCACGAACCGTACGGTCCAAAAAAGCGGCGCGCCCAACCATAAGGTCGCGTCACTTCCAGAGGCCTTAATGTTCCAAACCATGAGCCCAACTAACACCACACATAAGCAGGTTGAATCACATAACAAAAATGATTTAAAAAAACCCTGTTCAATAACCACCCTCAGGAGATATTAACCCTTGATTCCAAGATACTAAAGGAGACTCACTGAGACCCTTATGTTAAGTGGTAGCCTTTCGGGAAAACATCTGAATTACAGTACATTCACAAAGAAAGTAAAATGAAACGATCTTACCGGAATCTACGCCGTGTAACAGGAACACGGCCCTTCAAGTGTGACGGATAGTAGCATCGCCTCCGCCATGGACTTGAGAGAAGAAAGCAGGCAGCGGAGCAAAGTTAGACAAAGCCGATTGCTTGAGGTGCTGTTAATATGTGTCGGGATGGTTAGCAGAAAGACTCTCCCTGCATCTCCGGACTCTAACTTTCATCCAAGCCCTCACTGAGAGACTGATAGGATTACTTAAAACTCCTGTCCCATTGCTAAGAGTAGTACCCTCCATAAGAGACAAAACAAATTCTGACACTTCTCTGCCAACCTCCTGGGACGAAAGGCAAAGAATGACTGGGGGGATGAGTGGAGTGGAAGGAGTATTTAAGCCTTTGGCTGGGGTGTCTTTGCCTCCTCCTGGTGGCCAGGTTCTTATTTCCCAAAAGTAATGAATGCAGCTGTGGACTTTTTCATTTTAAGAAGAAACGTTTTTCTAAATTGCATGCTCTATCTGAATAATGAAAGTTTAATTTTGACTATAGTATCCCTTTAAATTTGCATGCTCTATCTGAATCAATAAAGAAAAAAAATGTGTGTTTAGTATACATTTAAAAGAAGAGAAGATTGCAGGCTACTCTTTCATTGACTGCACATGTGCAAACAGAGTTCATGCTGCATCTGTGTATTAGTTTGCAAAAGAAGTTAACAGGGTTTTTTCTTTTCACTGATTATCTTGCCCCCTAGAACAAAAACACAAAACAATATGCTCATTTGATAAAATAAAGATGCATTATTCATTGCAAAATTCTTCTCCGATATGAAGGTACATTATCATACAGCTTACAATTTATGTTTCATGTCCCCATAGGAGAAATAGGTCTTTTATTGAGGACCCATTTGCGGGTAAGAGCCGAAAATTCGCTATTATCATTACGCGGAATCATAAAGTAGCCTTTTTCGGCTAGAAAGAGTTGAAAAGCTGCGGCCCGTAGATTGTGATTGAAGCTTATGTGTTTAACCCACTCAAAGAAATTAAACACATATGTAAAGTACCGCTCAGGAACTGCAAAGACCCGCTGGACCAGAGTGGAAAATGTAGCTGACCTAATCAGCAGCACTAGTTTGGGTGACCAGAAGTTACCAGTGCTATGCGACTTCTGAGCAGTACTTTAACTATGTGTTGGGCTGATGCAAGTGTTAAAAATACATCTTCTAACAAATCAGAGCATTTTATTTGTTTATTATTATGACCCTGTAAATTATTGAATACTATAAAAGGGACTGTTAGTGTAAAAAAAAACTAAACAATAGTGTTAACTATTTTAACAGGAAGTGCATGTTTGTGCACTATTCACATTTAAAAAATAAAAAGTAACAACTTTTTAAATTAACTATTTAAGATGCAATAAAAATATGTGATGGTTTCATTTTTTTTGTCCCCTTTTTGTAGAATTTGAACAGTGTTATTTGTCTCTTCAAGGCACATTCTATTCTCTCCTTCTCAGATACCAAAAGTTATCACCACAAGGCAAGATCTAGTATTTTGTAGAAAATACTTATTATTCTCTTTATGCCAGTGAAAGGGTTAAACGTTTCACAATGAATAGTTAAGCAATGACAAAATGTCTTTGGTCCTCGAGAACTATTACCTCAGGCAATGACAGCATTAGACAGCTCACAATGTAAAAATGTCCTACCTGGAAGGTGTACAGTTTCTAACATGTAATACATTCCAAGCAAAGGTTAAGTTCTCTAGTTGTCTGTATTATAATGGGATTCACTCCATATACAAACTGAAATGAGGAAACACAAAATGTAGATAAAAAACAGATGCTAGAAGTCACCAAATTAGCCAAGTTCTGCTGTTTTAGAAAGGATAACTATGATTATAAATACACACATATCTATCTATATACATACATGTTTGCTACCGCTTACTGCACATGCACAAACTATGTCAGCGCATTCCACAGATGATCCTAAAACATGCGCTGATGTAGTTTGCGCATGCGCATTATCATCGATAGCAAAATCTGTTGGAGGATGTTTACTCCCTGCATTCCTCCTTTTTCTTGATACAGACTAACTGCGCCTGCGCACGCTCAGCTGAGCATGCAATATTAAACAACGTTCTAATTTACCGCTTATCAATTTTTTTGTTCTTTTGGTATCCTTTGTTGAAAAGCAGGGATGTAAGCTCAGGAGTGTGCACATGTCTGGAGCACTAAATGACAGTTTTGCAAAAATATTATCCATATGAAAGAGCACTAGATGGCAGCACTTTTTCCTGCCATGTAGTGCTCCAGACATCTACCTTAAAGGGACATTATTCACTCATTTTTTCTTTGCATAAATGTTTTGTAGATGATCTATTTATATAGCCCATAAAGTTTGTTTTTTTAAAAAATTTATAATTTTGCTTATTTTTAAAGAACATTGCTCTGATTTTCAGACTCCTAACCAAGCCCCAAAGTTTTATTTGAATACCGTCAGCTACCTTCTCCACCTTGCTCCTGTTTGTGTCAAGGGTCTTTTCCTATGCAAAAGAAGGGGGAGGGGGGAGTGTCTTATTTGCCACTTGCAGTGGGCTTTCCAACTACCTTTTCAACAGAGCTAAACTGAGAGCTTCTAAGTCAGTTTTTAAACAGTTTTATACTGGATTTTTATATCAGTATCTGTGCATCTTATTCTTTATAGTAGTGTCTATTACATGCAGTTATATGAAAATGAGTGTATACTGTCCCTTTAACATAGGAACTAAGCAAATGTGATTTTTTTTTTATTGAAAAAATTATGCAAAATACAATTTATAAATTGTATACTCTGAATAAAAAAAATTATATTTTTGGGGGGTTTCATATCCCTTTACTGTGAACTGCTGATGCAAAAGACCTTATACATTAAGGTATGCAGCCGGATATAGAACATTTTTAAGTGGTCAAAAGTGTTGAAATGAATAAATACAAAAATCAAAACTGTATTTCTTTATTCACACATTCCAGCACAACAACAACAACAACAACAAACAACAAACAACAACAGACAACAAATGTCAGCAATCATTTGATCTTCCTAAAATCAATACAGCTACTCACCATGAAAATCTTTTCAAAGCATATAGAGCATGAACATTATTTCTATACATATTTAGTTAATGCTGGAAATAGGTTAAGGACAAAAGAAACTAAGCAGCTCTTTCGCCTTCAGTAGAATGGAATGTAAGTAGCACTCAACTAGACCAGCTATGGAAAGAAAACTGCAGTAAACCAGGCACTGCATTTGCAGCATAATATTTTGTGCAATTGCTCCAGTCAAATAATCAGATTCCCCTAGCTGTAAAGTACAGTGATCACACTAAAACCAGGATGTCAGTGTTATTAGATTTAGTTTCTTGCGGCTAGATTACGAGTTTTGCGTTATGAGTGGTGCGGTGTTAACTTGCACGTTATCGTCACCGCTCACTTCCCTACAGCGCTGGTATTACAGGTTTTCATAAACCCGACATTATTAGGCAAGAAGTGAGCGTAGATCAAAATTGTGCTCCATACCGCACTCCAATACCAGCGCTGCTGAAAGCCGCAGTGAGCTGGTTTTACGTGCTCGTGCACGATTTCCCCATAGACATCAATGGGGAGAGCCGGCTGAAAAAAAGCAGCATAACGCAGCCCCATTGATTCCTATGGGGAAACAAAATTTAGGTTTACACCTAACACCCTAACATGAACCCCGAGTCTACACCCCTAATCTTACACTTATTAACCCCTAATCTGCCGCCGCCGACATCGCCGACACCTACATTATACTTATTAACCCCTAATCTGCTGCCCCCAACATCGCCGACACCTACATTATATTTATTAACCCCTAATCTCCCGCCCCAATGTCGCCGCAACCTACCTACACTTATTAACCCCTAATCTGCCACCCCCAACGTCGCCACCACAATAATAAACATATTAAGCTCTAAACCGCCGCACTCCCGCATTGCAAAAAACTAGTTAAATATTATTAACCCCTAATCTGCCGCCCCTAACATCGCTGCCACCTACCTACATTTATTAACCCCTAATCTGCTGCCCCCACTATACTAAATTTATTAACCCCTAAACTTAAGTCTAACCCTAACCCTAACACCCCCTAAATTAAATATAATTAAAATAAATCTAAATAAAAATTCCAATCATTAACTAAATAATTCCTATTTAAAACTAAATACTTAACTATAAAATAAACCCTAAGCTAGCTACAATATAATAGTTACATTGTATCTATCTTAGGTTTTATTTTTATTTTACAGGCAAGTTTGTATTTATTTCAACTAGGTAGAATAGTTAGTAAATAGTTATTAACTATTTAATTACTACCTAGCTCAAATAAATACAAATTTACCTGTAAAATAAAACCTAACCTGAGTTACACTAACACCTAACCTTACACTACAATTAAATAAATTACATAAATTAAATACAATTACCTAAATTACAACAAAAAACCCCCCACTAAATTACACAAAATAAAAAACAAATGATCAGATATTTAAACTAATTACACCTAATCTAATAGCCCTATCAAAATAAAAAAAGCCCCCCCAAAAAAAAAAAAAAAAAAAATCCTAGCCTAAACTAAACTACCAATAGCCCTTAAAAGGGCCTTTTGCAGGGCATTGCCCCAAAGAAATCAGTTTTTTTACCTGTAAAATAAAATACAAACAACCGCCCAACAGTAAAACCCACCACCCACACAACCAACCCGCCAAATAAAAACCTAACTAAAAAAACCTAAGCTCTCCATTGCCCTGAAAAGGGCATTTGTATGGGCATTGCCCTTAAAAGGGCATTTAGCTCTTTTTCATGGCCCAAACCCTAAACTAAAAATAAAACCCACCCAATAAACCCTTAAAAAAACCTAACACTAACCCCCGAAGATCCACTTACAGTTTTGAAGACCTGACATCCATCCTCAACGAAGCCGGAAGAAGTCTTCATCCAAGCGGCAAGAAGTCCTCAACGAAGCCGGGAGAAGTCTTCATCCAAGCCAGCAGAAGTGGTCCTCCAGACGGGCAGAAGTCTTCATCCAGACGGCATCTTCTATCTTCATCCTTCCGACGCGGAGCGGCTCCATCTTCAAGACATCCGGCGCAAAGCATCCTCTTCTTACGACGTCTTCTTCAACAATGAATGTTCCTTTAAATGACGTCATCCAAGATGGCGTCCCTTGAATTTCGATTGGCTGATAGTTTCGATACTGGAGTATATGCTAAGTAAACACAGCCAGCAGAAGAAGTTACACTCTAAGTGGGGTGCAGGATAGTTAAGCAATAAAATTATAATTTTCCATTGTTCTCTCCATGCATTGAGCTTTGGTGTTCCAGACAAATATAAGATAAGGAAGCAAGTCTGTGTACACAACGTTATAACATAATGAGATTGGATATTACCTTTAAGTTCATCCCATTGTAATAGGCTGTGGTTTCAAAGCACAAAACCAGCTACTTCATATACACAAATAAACCTGAAAATGCCATTTCTAAAATATTTTATACACTTCAGCTGGTATAACAAGTCACTGAAAATACATTAATGGAAAAACAATTTTAGAGTGTACTGTCCCTTTAACTCTTGTGAACACCTGTCCTGCAGGGTCATGTCAGAGAGGCAGCCAGCAAACTGACCAAACCCAGTGTAACATCTAACAGGACAGCCATGGCTTGGAACTACCCAAAACAGCTAGAGGAGGTGACCTTCTTCCTGCTCCTCCTCAATGTCATTCTGCACAGAACCCATTGTTGAGACAAACTCAGTACTTTCCATTTGTGTTCAGGGTCCCCAGTGCTGAGAGTCACCACAGGGACACAAACAAAGCTGGAAACGGCTAGCAAGTGTGAGAGGTGCTGATGTGCTAAGGGATCTGTCTAGCTGAACCATTAATATCCTCAATACCCATTTAGTTAGGAGTTACATCTTTACAGTATGGCCTTGTGTAATCCTTAAAACAGAGAAAAAGCTATGTGAAATACTAGTAGCCTTTTATCTGCATTGTACAAAAGGTGGCTTTGGCTGAGGTAACATCAAGAAGAGACAGATAAGTTCTAAAATATCTTACAAAGTGCTGGTAAAAAGAACTCTACAATTCTATGTGCAAAACATAATGAGTACTCATTGGATATGCTATGACTTAGGAAGACTTGAATTATCTGATTAATAAGAGTGTCATTTTTGTATATATTTATTGATTTGCACTAGGAGTAGCTTTGCAACTGAGCAATTTTAAAAAAGGGCCCAGAAATGTTATTTTATATTCTAGAAGTTTGTACAGAATTTTACCATCAACTTTATTCCAGAACTCCTTTAAAAGCTTCCAAGACAGAGTCTAGAGAGGTAATACTTTAGTTCTTAAAAAAAAAAAAAAAAAAAGATGCCAACCTGAAGTTGATTCTTGTTAAGTAAAAAAAATATTGCTTCCTAGTGGGAGTGCTTTTAGTGATATCACTTTGGTAATAAACGAAATAGGAAAAAAAATCTCATAAAAAGTAATGTTAACATCATGACAGTCACACAACACATTAATTACTTAAAATGCTGCTGCTTATTGGTAGCTAATGTTGGGTCTCTAATGCTGTCTCTTTGGTCTTAACTCACTCAACACCAAGTAGCCAGCAGCATTTTATTTAGAGCTGCCTGCACTGTGCGGATTAATGGCAGCAGGTTATCAGTGGCGGGCTGCAAATGATAATTATTCTGTTCTAAGGCTGACTATTGAGGCGCTGAACCCACCCTGGTCGCAGCCAAAGAGTTAGGGCTGCAAAGTCTGTTCAGTTAGCTAAGCCTTGGTGGGTGCCAAATTCCAGCCCTCCTCCTAGGGACCTACAGTGTAAGAAATAGCCCTGCAGCAGCTGCTCAGTGAGCTGGGCCTCTGCATATGCAAAATTCCAGTCCTCCCCCTCACTTTGAAAATAATAAATACAAGTAAGGAAGTGTGCACTTGGCGCCTGGTGGCAGTGGACCCTTTAGCTTTGGATGATTGACACCTAGCTGTCAAACGTAAACAATCAAATTATGGGAGTATAGCCAAATCGCCTAAACTAACGGAGGCTGGGTCTAAATGAACAACTTGATAGTATTATGTGTGTAAATTTATTAACATAAGTTACTTATGATACACAGTACATATAAGGCTGATTAACAGAGATATATATAGCTGTTTTACAGTAAATTAACAAAAACATAAACACAAGGATCCATGTACTTAATAAATAAAATATCTTAAAACGTTTTAAAATGAGATGTCTAAACAAGTGCCTTTAGATATCTCAGAGTCAGAATATTCCTAAAACAATATACATGTGAACATATGGTTGAATAAACTTCTGGTATGAGCGTACATACAGAAACAGGTTTCTTAAATAACAACTGACTTGATATCCAATGATATGTTAAGTAGTATTAAGTGGTAAAAAATGAGTTACAAATGATGAACGCAATAGAGAAAATAATGTAAAAGGAAATATGGGGTCGTATGTGTCCAATGTGTGATGAGCTGCAACTTGGTGCTTAAAAAAGTTGTGTGGGCAATGCGTTAACTCAATGTGAAATGTAAATGTTTAACAAAAACAATAATGAATGTTGCCGCAAATGGATAATGATGATGAATATACACAAAAGATGAAAAAGATCCGAATTGAAATGAGAAAACAATGACCAAAATCAGTGTAGAGGATCAGTGTAAAAATCATAAAAGTTCAAAAAGTAAAAGTACAAAGACACTACAGTTCGTGTCCAAAAACTGTGTGTGCAAACTCCAATGTGATCCAGAAAGACTCTGTGAAGTGTTGACCAATGTGTCAGTAATATTCAGTGTAAGTTTATTCTTAAAGTGGGATGTCTGTTGCTAGTAGGCTTCCCAGATAAGTAACAGAATAATCAACTTCCCAGAATATAGTTAAGTAGTGGACTCCACTGGGGGGGTGTTTAAATAATAATCATCAAACTACCTTGGTGAATGTATAAATTGGTCCTTCTGTAAAAGAAAGAAACGATAGTGTAGAACATTTGGGTAAAAAATATGTAATAGAAATGTGCTTACCAGTGTTCGACGCGTTTCGGCCTCTCAAAGACCTTTATCAAGACCATTGGTATCTCATTTTATACCACTTAATACTACTTATCATATCATTGGATATCAAGTCAGTTGTTATTTAAGAAACCTGTTTCTGTATATACGCTTGTGACGAATCAAACCTTCTCAATGTCACAATAGAGGGGTGTGGGCATGAAGGGGTTAATGGCACACAGCTCTGGTTCCATTAACCTTGCAACTCTACAAAAGGACCTAAAAAGAGACACCACAATAACCCCAAATCCTGTCCACACTGCTCTAACAATTTCTGCTGCCACCACCAAAAAGTCTAAATTAAAGGGGCCTTTTGGGAACCCCAAAAAACTCACAATTTAACAATTAGGTAACGTGCCTTTAACCTTGTCTCAACTGGAGTGTGAATTTGGATATTAGAGCCCAAAAGACAGAATGAGATTTTCTATGTGTTTAATAACAAAAATATCAATACAGGTTACACAGTGCGAAATTACAAAGACATTCAAAATAACATACAATTGCAAAGTTACAATTCTTTAAAAAAAGAAAATGGGACATGCAAAGAATTACACACACAATATCCAACTTATTACCAAGTTCCTTTAGATATGTGGAGAACTGCCGTTCCTGATGTTAGTGGCTTGAATCCCAGGGCAGTTCTACCCACAAGTCTTTCTGTTACATATTTAAACCAAACTTTCTTTGTCTTGTCAAAGACAATGACCTGGTTATAATTTACAACGAGTACAGCCAATGCAAGTCTTAGCTCCCAGTAGGGGAGGAGCTTTTTGCATTCCTACACACAATTACCAGTTACACAAAGAACACTTCACCTCAGACCTGTGACATGCTAAGGAGGGGGAAGTAGGGGGGGGGGTCTCAGCTTACAGCTTTTCTGAAAGAAGATTTCACACACAGAAAAAGGCAATTCGCATTAACCTTTTCCAGGCTGAGAACACAATACCACCTCTGCCGGGTAGCCAATCCAGGTATCATACTACTCCACTTGATTGTATCATGACACCTCCCCTTTTTAAATGGTGGAAATAGGGGGTCAGCCCACACTGATCCCCTATGTCAACCTAAATCCTAGTCTTTCCTCGTTCATAAGACCAGATCTGCTCTTTCTGCACACTCTCTGCATTCATTTGCCCACTGTAACAATTAACATCAGCTGACACAATTTCCCTCGTGGAGGACATTTCCTTGCAGGATATCACACACTCGCTCTCACTCAAAGGAATCTAGCACCCCCTCAGGGTAACTCACTGGGGGACTAGAAGAAATTCTGGCTACCTCAGGGGATGTGGGCATGAAGGGGTTAATGGCACACAGCTCTGGTTCCCTTAACCATGCAACTCTACAAAAGGACCTTAAAAGAGACACCACATTAACCCCAAATCCTGTCCACACTGCTCTAACAATTTCTGCTGCCACCACCAAAATGTCTAAACCCCCAAAAACCTCACACAATTTAACAATTAGATAACGTGCCTTTAACCTTGTCTCAACAGGAGAGTGAATTTGGATATTAGAGCCCAAAAGACAGAATGAGATTTTCTATGTGTTTAATAACAAAAATATCAATACAGGTTACACAGTGCGAACTTACAAAGACATTCAAAATAACATACACTTGCAAAGTTACAATTCTTTAAAAAAGAAACTGGGACATGGAAAGAATTACACACACAATATCCAACTTATTACCAAGTTCCTTTAGATATGTGGAGAGCTGTCGTTCCTGATGTTAGTGGCTTGAGTCCCAGAGCAGTTCTACCCACAAGTCTTTCCGTTACATATTTAAACCAAACTTTCTTTGTCTTGTCAAAGACAACGCCCTGGTTATAATTTACAACGAGTACAGCCGGGTAGCCAATCCAGGTATCAACTACTCCACTTGATTGTATCATGACAACGCTCATACCAGAAGTTTATTCAACCATATGTTCACATGTATATTGTTTTAGGAATATTCTGACTCTGTTTGAGATATCTAAAGGCACTTGTTTAGACATCTCATTTTAAAACGTTTTAAGATATTTTATTTATTAAGTACATGGATCCATGTGTTTATGTTTTTGTTAATATACTGTAAAACATCTATATATGTCTCTGTTAATCAGCCTTATATGTACTGTGTATCATAAGTAACTTATGTTAACAAATTTACACATATAATACTATCAAGTTGTTCATTTAGACCCAACCTCCGTTAGGTTAGGCGCTTTGGCTATACTCCCACAAAATAATAAATACAGCCATGATAGGAGGAGGCGGAGTGCTAATTGAAGGCGGATAGCGGGGCTTAGTGTGGATGCTGCAAGCCATGAGCTCTATTCATCACATCCCTTGTTCTTGAACCTGGCCTGCATTGTAAGGGCTTGGAATCAGATGGGCTGCACCCCCCCCCCCACAAGACTGCAGGTCATCAGTTGGTGACCGATTGCCTGATGGGTCAGTCCACCCCTGTTTATTTGTTAGCTTTTGCTTACCTCTCCTCCCTCACATTCTCTGTAATCATTATCTTGTTTACATTTAAATTATCAGTTTTGCATCAACAATCATGGTAGGAAAAACATTATTTGCAATAGCAGTGAGCATATGTGGTAGTTTAGGTGTGATTGTGTGTATATAAATATATATTTATATTTAGCAATTAGATAGAGATTAGAAATTAATATATATCTGTTTATTTAAATACATGTTAAATAAATGATTACTAAGTCACTAAACTGAATTATTGCTAAACCACCTTAAGGGCAGAAAAGAGGGTAGGGCGGCTACCCAGTTTCTTTCCAGAACTGCACATGTGAAGAGTCCATGGTATATATGAGTATTAGTTTGATTGGTTAACAAGTGTTATTTTGTTATGGGAGACAGGGAAATCAGTGAAAAGGGGAAAAAAAACATAAAATAATATGCTCATTTGACAAAATAAAGCTGCTTTATTCATTGCAAAATTATTCTCAGTTATGAAGGTTCATAATCATTTAGTAATCATATCGCTTTAAAGGGGAAAACCACCCTGTTCCTGTCTATGTTATCCATGCACACTCTATATCTTGTTATCCTGTACATTGTGCTCCTTGATGTCACACCATGACCTGCCACCTTTTTGGAAAAAAATACTAGCCATGCTCAACATCAATTTACATAAATAATAATAAAGCATAAATTAGGAACTAAACTACTGTGTCTGATTTTTAAATGGTCATTGGTTTATAATTAGATTCTAACACTCTTAGAAGAGGTTTTACCAGGATATCATCTTTAGTTCTAGATTTAATCTAGGCAACCCTAGCTGGAGCAGGTCTTGAGAATAGGTAGGTGAGGGATAGAACATTAGGTAGGTAACTTTCTCAGGAGAACATTGTTCCACTCTTGAACAGTCTATGTTGAACTCCAGACATTTTTAATACTTAGCACTAATTATAGGGCTAATTCCCAGCCTTAGGTTGTTGAATATTTCTCACTGGAATGCTGTCCCATTTATTTGTTATCCTAGTCTGTGACACAAATTAGCACTGTTTACAGATTTGGTGCATAAAATGTTTTCCTAATCCTCTCAAGGAAAATATGAAACAAAGCCACAGTTCATTAACTGTAAAAGCTTTGCAGATTCTAGGGATATATGTGGTTATTATTAAATAAAAGAAACACACTGGTTAACCAACTTTGCACTTTTATCCAAATCCTGAATGTTTTACAGTGTAATGAACACAGTATTAACATTGTTCA
This sequence comes from Bombina bombina, assembly GCF_027579735.1. Classification (NCBI taxonomy): domain Eukaryota; kingdom Metazoa; phylum Chordata; class Amphibia; order Anura; family Bombinatoridae; genus Bombina; species Bombina bombina. The sequence continues at coordinate 487,048,624 of NC_069499.1, forward strand.
TATTGGAATATCGGCATTAACCAATAAAGCAAAAATACACTTAAAGGGACACTGAACCCAAATTTTTCCTTTCATGATTCAGATAGAGCGTGCAATTTTAAGCAACTCTCTAATTTACTTCTATTATCAATTTTTCTTCATTCTCTTGCTATCTTTATTTGAAAAAGAAGGCATCGAAGCTAAGGAGCCAGCATATGTTTTGTTTAGTACCATGGACAGCACTTGTTTTTGGTGCTATCCAATCAGCAAGGACAACCCAGGTTGTTCACCAAAAATGGGCCGGCATCTAAACTTACATTCTTGCTTTTCAAATAAAAATACCAAGAGAGTGAAGAACATTTGATAATAGGAGTAAATTAGAAAGTTGCTTAAAATTGCATGCTCTAACAATCACGAAAGAAAAAATTTGGGTTCAGTGTCCCTTTAAAGGGACATTATACACTCATTTTATCTTTGCATAAATGTTTTGTAGATGATCTACAGGGAGTGCAGAATTATTAGGCAAGTTGTATTTTTGAGGATTAATTTTATTATTGAACAACAGCCATGTTCTCAATGAACCCAAAAAACTCATTAATATCAAAGCTGAATAGTTTTGGAAGTAGTTTTTAGTTTGTTTTTAGTTATAGCTATTTTAGGGGGATATCTGTGTGTGCAGGTGACTATTACTGTGCATAATTATTAGGCAACTTAACAAAAAACAAATATATACCCATTTCAATTATTTATTTTTACCAGTGAAACCAATATAACATCTCAACATTCACAAATATACATTTCTGACATTCAAAAACAAAAACAAATCAGTGACCAATATAGCCACCTTTCTTTGCAAGGACACTCAAAAGCCTGCCATCCATGGATTCTGTCAGTGTTTTGATCTGTTCACCATCAACATTGTGTGCAGCAGCAACCACAGCCTCCCAGACACTGTTCAGAGAGGTGTACTGTTTTCCCTCCTTGTAAATCTCACATTTGATGATGGACCACAGGTTCTCAATGGGGTTCAGATCAGGTGAACAAGGAGGCCATGTCATTAGATTTTCTTCTTTTATACCCTTTCTTGCCAGCCACGCTGTGGAGTACTTGGACGCGTGTGATGGAGCATTGTCCTGCATGAAAATCATGTTTTTCTTAAAGGATGCAGACTTCTTCCTGTACCACTGCTTGAAGAAGGTGTCTTCCAGAAACTGGCAGTAGGACTGGGAGTTGAGCTTGACTCCATCCTCAACCCGAAAAGGCCCCACAAGCTCATCTTTGATGATACCAGCCCAAACCAGTACTCCACCTCCACCTTGCTGGCGTCTGAGTCGGACTGGAGCTCTCTGCCCTTTACCAATCCAGCCACGGGCCCATCCATCTGGCCCATCAAGACTCACTCTCATTTCATCAGTCCATAAAACCTTAGAAAAATCAGTCTTGAGATATTTCTTGGCCCAGTCTTGACGTTTCAGCTTGTGTGTCTTGTTCAGTGGTGGTCGTCTTTCAGCCTTTCTTACCTTGGCCATGTCTCTGAGTATTGCACACCTTGTGCTTTTGGGCACTCCAGTGATGTTGCAGCTCTGAAATATGGCCAAACTGGTGGCAAGTGGCATCTTGGCAGCTGCACGCTTGACTTTTCTCAGTTCATGGGCAGTTATTTTGCGCCTTGGTTTTTCCACACGCTTCTTGCGACCTTGTTGACTATTTTGAATGAAACGCTTGATTGTTCGATGATCACGCTTCAGAAGCTTTGCAATTTTAAGAGTGCTGCATCCCTCTGCAAGATATCTCACTATTTTTGACTTTTCTGAGCCTGTCAAGTCCTTCTTTTGACCCATTTTGCCAAAGGAAAGGAAGTTGCCTAATAATTATGCACACCTTATATAGGGTGTTGATGTCATTAGACCACACCCCTTCTCATTACAGAGATGCACATCACCTAATATGCTTAATTGGTAGTAGGCTTTCGAGCCTATACAGCTTGGAGTAAGACAACATGCATAAAGAGGATGATGTGGTCAAAATACTAATTTGCCTAATAATTCTGCACTCCCTGTATTTATATAGTCCATAAAGTTTTTTGGTTTTTTTAATGTATAGTTTTGCTTATTTTTAAATAACATTGCTCTGATTTTTAGACTCCTAACCAAGCCCCAAAGTTTTAGGATCGTCAGATACCTACTGCAGCTTGCTCCTGTTTGTGTAAAGGGTCTTTTCATATGCAAAAGAAGGGGGAGGGGGGGGGAGTGTCTTATTTCCCACTTGCAGTGGGCTTTCCACCTGCCTTTTCAACAGAGCTAAACAGAGCTTCTATGTAAGTTTTTAAACCATTTTATATTGGATTTTTATATCAGTATCTGTGCATCTTATTCTTTATAGTAGTGTCTATTACATGCAGTTATGTAAAAATGAGTGTATACTGTCCCTTTAAGGATAACAACAAACAGAGGAGACATTTTTGAATGTGACAAATCACTGAAAAAAAGTGATCAGGAAACATTTCTGGAAAGGGATTTCAATATTATCCAGTGAATTAAATGGGTAATACCAACCATAAAAACACTCACATTAAAGGAACATGCTGCTCAAAATTGGTCCATCACTGGTCAACCTACAATGCTTTTTTAAAGGGATATGAAACCCACAGAGTTTCCCATTTACTTCTATTATCACATTTGCTTTGTTCCTATAGTATTCCTTTGTTGAAGAGCTACCTAGGTAGATGTCTGGATCACTACATAGCAGGAAATAGTGCTAGCATCTAGTGCTCTTGCAATCGATAAAATTCTAGCAAAACTGATGCCATATAGTTCTCCAGAATGCTTTTCAACAATAGATTCCTAAGTAAACGAAGAAAATTAGAACGTTTTTAAACTGCATGCTCTATCTGAATCATGAAAGATAAACATTTGGTTTCATGTCCCTTTAATGAATATTCTTGTCCTCAATAATCCAACTTTGTTTCTGTGGGAGTTGTCTCTCTCAGCCGGTAAGCAATAGATATCAGCTTCCTTCCTGTTCGTTTCACTTCAGCTGTTTCATTTTAGCTTTTAAACCATTTTCCATGTAAATATATATATATTTTTTTTTACATATTTAAAAAGGGACACAGAAGTCAAAACTAAACTGATTTAGATGGAGCCTACAGCAAGGACATAACTACACATATCTCAGCTGGGATGGTGCCGGCCTTCTAGGAGGCTCACAGATCCATCACTGATGAAATAAAGAGTATGTCTTAGACTTTGCTCATAACAACAGTGACGTCTAATGAAGACCATGTACACTAAAGCAAGTGCACAAAGTCGGCACAAATTATACTTTGAGTGAGTTTAGCGGTGCCAGGTGTAAGGGGAGCTCTGCAGAAGTTGTGGACCCTTCTTAAAATCAGAAAAAAAACAGAAGCAATGATACAACACTAACATTTCATTGATAGAGAAAATCCACAGTGTTTGGGGGAACAAATTTAGCAAAGTGTAGCTTGTAGACCATTAGACCTTCTGACTGATCATCAAAATAACAAGCCACCATTTTGATTTATAAAATTTGTTAATACCCAACTAAAAAAATATGTAAAGCCTATTATTGCATTAGGAAAACATTCTCTTATGTTTAAGCAAACAGATGCAATGGGTTCTGATGGAAGCTTAGTCAACTTTACATGATATTGGACATGTGACACCAGCAGCATTGTTCTGACTTCTTGGAAATATAACAAGATAAGTTCCATCCAGTTCCACAGACTTTGAACAACGTCTGCTTCATATGATTTCCAAAACATAAGTGTATACTTTCCGAGCACTTTTGCACCATAAATAAAACACCCAGAAAGAAATGGTTAATCTTTCCACGGTCAGAATTCATCTCACACTTTTAGATGAGTAAATAATGTAGAATTAATGTGGACTTTTTGGTACTCAATTGTCTTGTATAAAAAAAAAAAAAAAAAAATCACACAGCAAACTTAACCTTAACATAAAACACCTTGTAATTACAAGAATTTCCTGTAGCCTTGTGATAAATTATTACCAGTAAAATGTGAAAACATTTTAAATATTTTAACACCCCCCACATCTGGTCTCTCATTTGGTGAAGCCAATCTGAACTTGTTTATGGTGTAGGCAAGGATTGCTACTATCATTCAGTTAGCAAACCTTGTAATGTTTCACAGTATCTTATCACATCTGCTGAGACCAATTAGGAAAAGATATCTAGCTATACATTTCCAATATGAGAGACAACACCAAGCTGGTGCCAAGCCAGGGTCAATATGCAACTTGCAGGCTGCAAACAAGTTCAATGCCACCTGTATTCTAGGTTTTGTCCGAGATCCCAAAGGTTCTTACCTTCATAAGAATAATGGAACGTTGGTGCAAATTTATTAAAGGTAACATTCTAACCAAAATGTCAAATGTTTTCTAAACACTTAACATGTCTTTTTCCCTTTATTAAATGTAATATTTGATTATCGAATGTCAAAATTTCAAATTATGATTCTTGCAGACTTCATCAACACCTCCACTGGCCATGTTAAAAATAAAGAACTCTTTCAATGATAACTAAAACTAAAATGCAAGAATGTATGGAGTTTCAATGTTCACTCAAAACACACAAAAGAAAAACATATGATTTCATTTATATGGCATCACAAAGCCAATAACATTAATAATGAACTCGCTTATAAGAACAAGATGAAACAATCAACAGGAATTAGAGACCATAACCTAGCATGTAGAAAACGCTTGTGCCTACACTGCATATCACTAATGCTGAAGTTAAACTCTTCCCTGACACTCCATACACCAACACAACTTTACTTAGCTGCACTGTATACACAACTACCATCACCACACACTGAAGCTCATTACCAGGGCACACAAGAGGAAACATTCCCAAATAAGCCATGTCCCTTATAACCTCAATAAAGCAACTAATAACGACTACCCTACCTATACTACCCACTCCAAAATCACCCTATTTAAAAGCCAGAATGAACAAAAAATATTCTAAGAATGAAAAATCTAAAACTGTTTCCATGTACGCATGTAGTTTGGTTTACAGATACAGCATATTCAGACTTTCTATAACCAGTGTTACACATGATCTGAAGGTTTTAAAGAAGGCGCACATCTAACCTACTCCGCCTCCACTGATAGGATTATACCTTTTTCAACCAAAATGCTTAGCTAAGCTGCTCAGTTACCAGTTCAGCTATGAAATCGCCTGGTGCTGTGCCTGACTTGGTTAGTTTCACCTGCGGGCTGTACAACCCTCTTCTGTATACAACTGCTATTACATAGATATTCTCAAGCATAAATGGCACACTCTAATTTGTTACATCACATACATTTTCGCTTGTGCGCTAACCCAACGTGCGCAAAACGCCGAATAGAAAAAAAAACCCTACTCACGCGTAAACGCGACCACATATTCTCAAGCGAGCTAACCTCACATGAAAATATGAATATGTCATATTCCAATCTTCTTCATATAGAAGAATTTGTTCTATTTATTCATTAATACATATTTCTACATATATCTAATGGAATTTTGGTACTTACAAACACACACACACACACACACACACACACCAGGGTGCCAGATCCAAAAATATAAGCTAACTTTTAATCATAACAACACTGGTGACGTTTCTAGGGTGTGTAACCCCTTCCCTCAGGCCAAACAAGAGTGACCCAAAAAGCCAGGTTGAAATAGACCACAGAGCCCCACCCCCAACTTCACACACAAAATTGCACCAAAAACTGTTGCCTTGGTTACAGAGTGACAACAAAAACATTAACCCCAAGTTTACAAACAGACTCTTGTGTATAATCAAATAAAAATCTAATCCTCCTACTACCACACAGATTAGATGTTCAATAAATAGTGATATATACCATTATCATAGTGTCATTGGTGTGTGTATACTAAAATAAAACTGCATGTAATGAGCTATAACTCCACATTGCAAATCATGTCTGCAAGCCTAGTCAGTCAACAAATAAATATGCAAATCAGGGACAATTTTTAGAATACGGCTCTTTCGATTGCAAGCAGTTAAATTCTGTCTCTGTATGTGCTGAATCATCACTAAGTTGAAGTGTGCAATTAAAAATAATAATAATAATACATAGATAAAGCAATATGTTGTGAGCATGTGCCAGCAAAATCAACTTAGATGCCCTCACCTGCACATTCATTGGGTCAACTATAAGGAACAATCAGGTATCCATATTTTGCATTGGTGTTTTGATATTGTTAATTCAAAATCACATAAAATCCTGTCTGTGTCGGTATCAGTTTGCTGCCTTTACTAGGATAGATCATCAGGTTGTAATCACAAGTGGCAATCAGAAAACAGTAACTACTACCAGTGAGGGGTCCATTGCAGAAATACAATTTTGACCTCAATATTAATTATTAATCAAATGTTATAGTAGACGAGTAAGACAAATCAATGTACTACTGACATTGGTTAGAGAATGAAGTGCTCACTTTCAGTGTGATAAAATAGAATAGACTTCAAATAGACAGACGGTTTCATAAGATCTGCACAACAAGGAGTAATAGAGAGTGTCTTGCTGGGTGTCACCCTGGCCTTTCAATATCATCACCCACCAGTACTCAGGGAGAGAGAGAAGGTGGGATACCCAATAACTCATTAAGACTCTCAGAAGAGGGCCATTGATAATGACTCCCACCAGAGGATCCTAGTCCCTTAACTGGTGTATCAGGCTTATAGAAAGCAATGCCAGTCTATGGACATGTTTATGCCCTTTGGGTGCAAAGTCCCCCAACCGGTAGATCCACCAGGCTTTCAGTTGGAGAATATATTAAATGATATTAATATTTGAAGCACTTGTAATCTAGTTAAAAAATAAATCTCTCACCACTGGTGTCAAAAGTAAGAGCCTGGCATCCAGAACCTTTCCAGTCGCATTTGACCACTTCACCTCCATGGACAATCCCTTTTTGGGAGGTATTTGCTTTGGGTGCACCAATCAACAAATATGACCTTTAAGAGAGAAAAATAATGTGTTTAGAAACAAATTACACAGATTACAAAATGTATGACAATTATTTGGTTTATACTTTTTTAGACTAAAATAATGTAAAAAAAAAAAAAAAAAAAAAAAAAACATATTCCATGATTAGTGGTGGGTAACTTAATTTTATTATTAGAAACAATAGTTTCTACATTCTAAGTAGGAATAAAAGTCCAAATCAACCATGGCAGCAAGGAAAAAGGGGGGGGGTGTAGATAGACACATCAGCACTAAATTCAGTTTGGTGCCAAGTCAAGCTTAAGAGGATTCCAAACAAATAATCTTCAGCATATAACAGAAGACAATAGCCTAAAAGAAACAGCATTATAATGTGATAATTTAACTTATTTATTATTTATTTGTTAACATTCCTGAATAACTTTTGGTTCATAAAGAGACATTATGTGAGCATGATATTGACAATTGATTACATACACATTCAAGACCCTGGAGCCTCTGGTAACTGATAAAATCCATTCTTGCACGCTGAACCCACCATTTTGGCTTAGGTGAGAACAACACAGAGTGCTCCAGCCAACGATTGCACACAGAGATTATATACACACATATATATATATATATATATATATATCACAGAGAACCGTCACAACTCACTTGGATGCACACCTCTTATCACCAAATGCTGTAACAAACAGCTTGCTGTTTGAAAGTGGCTTGGGATGTTTACCTACTCCCGTTTGAGAGTACAGTCCACTACTGGGTTTTGTATGTGTCTAGGAGAGGCTACAAATAGTTGTGGCACCCTTGGGATTACTCAGTGAGTTTGGATGGAAGCCAGCATGTGTTGACTGTAGGTTAGGACCCAGGTAAGAAGAGACAGATAAGTGGGTCCAGGGTTTATCACTGTTTGGCCACACTCTTCACTGTTATGTTTGAAGCCTGTGTGCATTCAAGTGGGTGCTGATTATTCTGTGTGTTTGATAATCTTGTGTGATTTCTCCTATTGAGCTTTGCACCCAGGCTGGTCTGGGTCACTGACTGCAAGTGGCTTGCCATGAGTACCAACTCCAGTTTGAGAGTGCAAAGATAGAGAATATATATATATATATATATATATATATATATATATATATATATATATATACATACATACACACACACATGCCAGGGATTAGCCAAAATAATCTGAAAACCTGTGCAATAGGCAATATTTATTAACAAAGTGTTGGACCACCATTTGCCTTTAACACAGCTTTGAACACTCTCTACTATTGGATTATGTTTAACAGTTCCTGCACCCTAGTTGATGGATTACAATGAAATGTGGTTCCAGCAACATTTACACACACACACACACACACACATACATACATATATATATATATATACACACATACACACACACTGATAATGGGCAGCTACCAAGGAAGTCCCAGAAAAAAATAATGCACAAGTAGGGATTTTAGAGAATTTGAAATGTTTCATCCTACTTCCAACCTTAATTCAATGATCGCTTCAATTTTCTAGATATATACGTTTTGTTAATAATATTCATGATTCATGAATCTGTTAATTCAGTTTACATGTTAGTACACATAACATTTATGTTTTAAAGGAAGAGACAAAGGGAGCTTAAAAAGGAGTATAGTTTATTTGCTCATTGACTCTTCTTTCTAAAGTATCATAAAGGCATGGCTGTCTAATGGTCATTTTGCTGCCCTGCAAATGGGCACATCTATGAATCAGACTCAGGATTGATAGGAATGCTACCGGACACCCAGGAAACTTACACAAGATGCCTGGATTTCCTGAGATTCTAATGATGTGTGGGAACTAAACATTGTTGTGCTGTTACCTGGGGTATCATTGTGGGTCTCATACCCTTGTTATACAGTACAGGGGTTGACAAATTTGTATAAATCATGAGACAGCTAGAATATTGAGGAGCCAGCCACACACCTTTTATGAGACCAACCGTAAGATGCAGAAATATTGAAAAAATTGAGTTGTGGCAATCTAAATTTGTTGAGCCAGGATATAAAAGAGGGCTCAAAATATCTATGATGCCAGATCACTGTAGAGAATGAATTTTAAGACTGGAAACGTGAGCTCTTATTGTTGTGCGGCCCTTAAAGAATCAGACAGCTGGGGTTTTTAAGAAGCCACAGTCATTTATCTGACAGAATTACACAATCCAACCAAAAACCCACAAGTGTGACATCCTTCTCTGCAAATTGCATTATTTTTGTTGCAAATATTTTCAGTAGCATCTTTTGAGTCATTTCTCAGAGCAATTATTTCCGTCGCCTCTTTTCCATTAGTTTTTTTGGCGTGTTACTAGTCACTCCTCAGCGGCCATTTTTGAAATGGGTTCTGTTTGGCGCAAATTTGTTACCTCGATCTGAGGTGGTGCATTTCTCTGTGTCTGAATTTTATGCTTTATTTTCTTTTGAACTTGTTCTCGTTAGACCTGTCAGTATGTTTAGTGTAGGGCTCTTTTGGTTTCTATATTTGGTTCCCGATTTAGCCCATTTGGATATGCTCTACTATGCCTCCTATTACCTCTGGACAGACTCCTGCCTTCTCTACAGCAGTGGGCAATGGGATAGTGTATTACCATTATCAGCATCCAGTTAAACACAGATCAGTGAAGGATTCTAGAGATTCTGAGATATCTCTGTAAACTAGTCGCTTCTTTAATGAATTCAGAAACTACTGTACATCTACTCTACTTTTTACAGTACCCTGCTGTGCTAGATATTTTGGCAGGCCATAATAAATGCTAATTTTTGCATGTCCTCATTTTATTTTCCCAGGCCATATACTGCTCTCCATTAAATGACCATTGAACTCAACATTTCCATAATGCATAAAATGTTTCATTATTGGAAGTAAAACATTATTGAAATATACATTATTTATTTTGCTTCCTTTTGCTATAAGATATAAATGAAATTTGTACTTCTTCCGCTTTCTCCCAGGGAGAGCATCTCTATTCACTCTACAGACCTTCAGTGGAAATGGCTCCAGGTACCACACCATGATCTATTAAAAAATGCTTGGTGCACAGCATGTAGGGCAATTGTAATTTCCAGGCAATATTTTATACAATAACAGGTTTTTGTTTCAATTGTGTGTCTTTCTTTCTCGTGACATGGCTTTACTTTCTGTGTGAATATTTTTTGTTGCTGATCTCAACTCTAACACAGGCACTGAATCATAGGTATGCTCTCTGCACATTCGCCAGGTGCATGCACACAGTGCTGATTTATATTCCTAATTGTTGTAGGCTGATAACAACTGAAAAACAATGTACAACAGTAAAAAAGAAAAAAAGTGTGTTGATTTGTTTTTTCTTGACTGATATGTTATTCTATATCAACTCAACAAAAATGTCTTGTAATTACAAGGTGTTTATTGTCCCTTTAATTGTAAGCAGCTTTTACATCACAAAAAAAGAAAAATGTAATTCAATATAAATAAATGACAGATTACTCTGAGTATATAGTGTTTCTTTAAGACAGGTCCTGTAGTGAAATATTGCTTTTATGTAGATGAAAGAGCAGAATGTTAAAATATTTTTGCATAAAAAAGTTATATTTGAAGTTAAACTAGCAGAACATTTATGATCATGGAACTCAAACACTTACTGTCAGCTAGAGACAACTCCCACATAAAACCCTGGTTTTACATTAAAAACAAAACTCTGTACAGTATAGGATTTTGCAATATTCTCTTTTAGATGGCACAGAGAATGTGTTTGAGTATCATGCCCCTTCCCAAACATTTTCCTTATTTTCTACAAAAAAATAAATAAAATAATAGCATAAGGTTTTGAAAACTATATATGCTTTATTAAAATGTGGCCTGGGGAATGCTTATGAGCACTGTGACCCACAAATATCAATATGATCATGTGACATCTGATGACACAAATCTATGGATTCAGGATATAAGTGGGTAGTTACTGGAACTCATCTGTGATGCTAAATTACAACAATTTATGCTTCCAACCTTACCAGTTATTATTTTTAATTATTCATTATTGATCACAAGAGCTTTGTGGAAATACGATATGTGAGAAAGAGTAAAAAATTGTATACTTTAATTATTATCATAATTTAAAAAAAAATAAATTGCTTATTTGTTTCAATAATGAAAAACCGGACCTGTCACATATTTTTGGAGTTGGAGAGCTCAAACACCTTTCAAAAGCCCAGCATGGTTTGGAATTATTGCAATGGTGCTACATATAATCATATACCACCAGAATGTATGGTTAGTTGTTTTATTAAGTCAAAGATATGTCACTAACAACAAATACTTAAAGGGACACTGAACCCAAAGTATGCCAGAATACAGTATAGAGAAGCAAAATGCATTTATGTTGCAAAAAGGATATACTATGTTATGATACAAATAAATTGGATAGATAAAATGAATATAGACTACATTGGTGTATGAAGAATATTACATATAACCCATTTGCTGCTTCCCAAGTCACAAATACAAGCTCTCTCTCTGCTAGGGAGTTAATAGTGCAAACATGGAATCTTGTGGTAACCAATACAGTGGACTTCTAAAAAATAAAACATCCACTTTTAATAAGTTGTATTTCTTCTTTAAAACAATAATACAGTTATACTTACGATGAGGGATCTGGGGTAAAGAAATCAATAGAAAAGCCGAAGTAGCTGCCTTCAGCACCAGATTGTACCGATGGGTTGTCAGTGTCTAAATTAAAACAGCAAGATAATCCAACGAGGGCAAAGCACAGACATAGAACCGCAGCGGCCATTGCACCCTAAATCCTACACCGTAAGCTGTTTATATAACTCCTCTCTCTCGGGGACAGTGGCTGAAACTGAGCTGCTCACTCCATAGAATCGCCCACTACGTAAAGAAATAGCGACCCCTTTTGACCCAAATGACTAGCACCGGTTCTTATAAACTGTGACTAATGTATTCAGTAGTACTTTTTTACCGCAAGCCTAACTAATGTAATAGTTATAGGCCCTTTGTACACTTATGGGTGAGATTGGTGACTGACTGGGCAAACTTCCGTAAATCTCTGGTACTTTCCTTCTCTCTATTTTATTACAAGGGAGGAGCAGCAATGGAGGTGGGGAGACTGCCTTAACTCTTAGCTGCCAGCAACATCAACGACGCATTGTTCTGGATGTGCCCCAGGTCCCCCAGCTTCCAGTGAGTTAATGGGAAATGTGGTGGGAGCAGTGGTACCGCCCCCTCACACCCAGGAAGGAATCCAGACATGCCAATCCTTTTACAGTCATCTGAAATTAGGTTTTGTTATCTGGGGGAACTGATGAGTAAATCTGAAAATCTTACATAGGATTTTATTATTTTATAGGATTAATCTATGACTGTAAAGAGTTTAGACACAAGCATTAGTTATTAAAAACTGGGTTTCAAAAGCTTAGGACTATCAAAATGCTAAATCGGTTCAGTATTTTGACATGGACAAATGTATTTTTATTTAAAGTGACAGCAACCCGTACCACATTTTATGAAATTTGTCAGAGACACTTTTTTATTACTTGATAAAAACGGAGAGGTATGAAAGAGTTATGACCCCCCTGCTGCTAATTAGTGACTGCACATATACATAGTTGCCAACAGTCCCTGGATTTTGTTGTATGTCCCAGTTTTGTTTTGTTTTTCTCAATAAAAATGTCCCCTCCAGGAGATTTGGAGGGCTGCAGCTGAGCTGGAGTGTTAATGAGGAGGAGGTGCAGGTGAGGCTGTGCATACAGCAAGTACTCTGCCTGGTTTACTTAGAGCAGATCTAGGCAGGGACTCCCTGCTGAACCTTCTCTGAGTGGTCGGTTTTTAAACTGCCACAAACCGGCACTTACAAACAGCTCCTACACACTAGGTAATGTTCTAAAGGCCAGCCTTGTAAGGAAAGAGTCCAAGCTGTTATGCGGCTATTAGACAGGTTCCCATCTCTTATTCTCTCACTTTCCAGATATAGCAAAGGCTGGTGGGCCGTTTCTACAATAATTTTCTCGCCCTGTATATAGCTGCGGAAATTTTGTAGAGCCCATACAGTAATAAGAGGGCTTTTTCGCAATCACTAAATTTTATTTCTACTGGGGATAGAGTTTTGATTGCATAAGCAATGACTTTGCTTAAATTATCATGCTTTTGGTATAAAACAGCACTCATGCTTATATCCGTGTAACCTGTTTCTAAGTAGAAAGGTTTACCACCCTCAAGGTACGCTAAGCAAGGTGCTTGAGTGAGTTTTCTCTTCAGCTCTCTGATAGCTGTCTCTTGAGCCTCACTCCAGTGCCATTTCACATCCTTCTTTAGAAGAAGTAGCAGTAGTTTAGCTAATTCTGCATAATTATCAATACATTTGCGAGAATAATTCGTCATACCCAGGAATGATCTCAATTCCTTTAAGTAAGTTGGGTTCTTAGAATTTATCATAGCTTCCACCTTTTTCTTCTGAGGATTTAACCCTTCAGATTCAGAAGTAACTTCATGTCCCAATAAGTTTATGGCACCATTGAGCTTTTTGTAGGGATAATTTGATACCTGCCCTTTTAAGTTGGCTGAGGACATGTTTAAGTTCTGTGATGTGTTTCTCAAAGTCTGTGCTTTTGATTAAAACATCATCAACATAAGATAAGGTCCCCCTTTCCAGTGCATCAGGCATAGCCTTATGCATGAAAACAGCAAATTCATGTCCTGAATTTATGTATCCAAACGTGAGCCTTTGGAATGTATACGGGACCTTTTGGAGCGAGAATGCAAGCTTATACTGGTTCTCCTCATGTACCTTTATGGTCCGATATCCCTGTGCACAATCAATGGCAGTGAATATTTTGGATCCCTGCATCTACTCTAGGCACTGGTCAATGTATGGCACAGGCCAGCCAGACATGTACACTCATTTGTTTAGCTGTCTTAAGTCAGCACACAAACACCATTGTCCATTGGGCTTAAGAACACCTAGAATAGGATTGTTATAAGAGCTGTGCACCTGTCTGATGATACCAATTTCTTCCAGGTTCCTTATGATTTCTGCAAGAGAATAATATGAGGCTAAAGGAAGTTTATATTGTTTAACAAAGACAGGTGGTGCATTGGGATCTGTTTGGATTCTAGCAATGTGCAAGTCTGTAGTCCCATAATCATAAGAATCCCTAGCAAAAATATTCTTGTACTCCATCAGGAGTTCTCGTAGCTGTTGGCGTTCATCATCACTGTAACAGCCATTAGCTAAGGAGATTTGCTCTTCACTATTTGCTGAAATCCTGGAAAGATTTCAGGCTGTCCTATCTCATAGGCTTCTTCCAACCTAGAGGTGAGATCCCCTTGATTATAAATTGCATTGCCCCCATGATTCTGGCTATTGGGGTATTCTTGCTCTTTGATCGGCTGATCAAATACTAGGGAGGCTTCTTCAATTTTACAGATGCCTTCCTCTGAGCTGAAGGGATAAATATACTGAATTGTAAATAGTCCCTCTGGCATAGATGCAAAGGATTGTTCTATTAATTGTTCTTCAGTTAAGTATTGTTACGGTTACCCTTAGTCTCGCTGAGAGATGGACCGCTTAGTAGCCTGGATTCCTATTGCTGAAGAGGGGAGAAACTGCTTTCCATAGTATTCTATATGAGTCTCGCAAATGTAGAATAATCCCCCTTAGCTGTAGTACAGCTAGGATACCCTTCTGCCCACAAAAACGAGTCAACGCTGCGATTGAGGGACAACCAAGAACTGAGGACTGGGATGCCCAGCCTGCTTTTTATTTAGGTTACATGCACACAGGGCACTCCCAGGGGGGGAAGCATAAAATCCCCCATCACACATTTAGACAAAGCCCTTGGACAGGCCACCGCAGATAACAAGTACACACAAGAAAACAATTGAGTCCTTCTTATCACCTAGCAGTGAATGCTTATCACAAACTTAATTACAGTACACAATATGCTAGGAAACCTGCCTCAGAAAATAGTTTTCTCAAAACTGAACAGAGTTAACCCTTTATGAAATGATACTTGTTACAGTTTTCTTGGAGCCCTTCTTAGGCGCTGGCTTGGCTGGTTCAGGCATTGCTGCTGGGAAATAAGTTTCTTCACAACAAAATAACTAATGCTTCTGTAACAGTGCTCCCTTTCTGTGGAACACTCTGGCAGACACGGTCTGACCCCTTTTCGGGGCAGACTAAGGCTGTCCAGACCGCTGGTTATGCGGGGCTGAGGTCGGTTTGTCTGGACAACCCGTCGGCGTTGCCATTCTGTTTCCCAGGTCTGTAAGTAATGGTGAAATTGAAGGGTTGCAACGATAAACTCCAACGTAATAGCCTGCCATTATCTCCAGAGACCCGGTTCAGCCACACCAACGGGTTATGGTCGGTGACCAGAGTGAACTCCTGCCCATATAAATAGGGAGTCAATTTCTTTAATGCCCACACCAAAGCCAAACACTCCTTTTCGACCGCTGCATAGCTGACTTCGCGGGGCAGGAGCTTCCGGCTGATGTAGGCAACTGGATGCTCCCCTCCATCTTCGCCTACTTGGCTGAGGACGGCTCCCAGCCCGAACATGGAAGCATCTGTGTGGACGATAAAACGTTTGTTAAGGGCTGGAGCCGCCAAGACAGGAGCGTTAATTAGAGCATTTTTGAGAGCCTGGAAAGCCGTTTCACAGTGGGGAGACCACAGGACCTGTCGAGGTAAGTTCTTCTTGGTCAAGTCAGTCAGGGGTTTGGCAAGTGTGCTGTAGTCTGGTACGAACCGTCTATAGTACCCTGCCGTGCCCAGGAAGGCTAGGACCTGAGTCTTAGTGATGGGGGTGGGCCAATTGGCGACAGCTTCTATCTTGGCCGGCTCTGGTCGCTGCTTTCCACACCCCACCCGGTGACCCAGGTACTGTACCTCGGCCATCCCAAAGTGGCATTTTTCTGGCTTCAGAGTCAGGCCAGCAGCCCGGATCTGATCCAGAACCATTCCTATGTGAGCTAAGTGGTCCTCCCATGACTCACTGTGGATCGCTATGTCGTCCAGGTAGGCGCAAGCAAAACTCTGGAAGCCATCCAGGAGCCTATCCACCAAGCGCTGGAATGTAGCTGGGGCATTCTTCATCCCAAACGGCATTACCCTAAACTGATATAAGCCGAATGGGGTGACGAATGCCGACTTGGGGATAGCCTCCGGGGCCAGGGGAATCTGCCAGTAACCTTTGCAGAGGTCAATAGTGGTCAGGTAATTTCCCCTGGCTATACGATCGAGTAGCTCGTCTACCCTGGGCATAGGGTAAGCGTCCGTCACGGTCTTTTCATTGAGCCTCCGATAGTCTACGCAGAACCGGGTGGTCCCATCTTTCTTGGGCACCAAGACAACTGGGGAGGCCCAGGGACTATCGGAGGGCTCAATTACCCCGAGTTGGAGCATCTCATCGATCTCCTTCTTCATTCCTATCCTAACTGCTTCGGGGATTCGGTACGGAGCCTGGCGCAAGGGAGCTTGTCCCGGAGTATCTACCTGGTGGGTGGTTAAAGTAGTGTACCCTGGCTTCGGGGAGAAGGTGAGGTGTTTGGACTGTAGGAGTTGGTTGAGCTGCTCCCTTTCAGTGGGGCTAAGTCGGTCTCCTATCTGAACCTGAGCCACTATACCTGTGGGGAGACTCTTTTCTAATAGGTCTGGAATGGGTAGACTGTCGGGGCCTTCCTGAGGGGAACAACATACGGCCGTCACGTTCTCTGGTCGCTCAAAATATTCCTTGAGCATGTTTACATGGAATGTCTTTCTAAGATTGTTGTCGTGGCAGCTAGCTATCACATAAGTGGTGTCTCCCCTTTTCTCTACGATCTGGTAGGGGCCCTGCCAGGACGCCTGCAATTTGTCTGTCTTCACCGGCTTAAGTACTAACACCTTTTGTCCTATGGTAAAGATTCTCTTTCGGGCCCCCCGATCGTACCATACTTTCTGTCTTCTCTGGGCCGACTGGAGATTAGCCCGCACGGATTTGGCTAATTGCTCCATTCGGTCCCTGAGTTCCAGCACGTATGGCACAATGGGGACACCGTCAGTCTCCATCTCTCCCTCCCAGTGCTCCCGGATCAGGTTTAGGGGTCCCCGTACCTTTCTTCCGTAGAGCAACTCGAAGGGAGAGAACCCTGTCGTTTCCTGGGGCACCTCCCGATAAGCAAAAAGGAGGTGCGGCAGGAAGCGTTCCCAGTCTCGGTATTCCTGAGTGAACGTCTTGAGCATTTGCTTGAGGGTCCCATTGAACCTCTCACACAGCCCGTTCGTCTGGGGGTGGTATGGGGAGCTCAGGAGGGACTTAATTTTGCAAACCTGCCAGAGTTGTTGGGTCAATTCAGCCGTAAATTGGGTGCCTCGGTCGGATAGGATTTCTTTTGGAAATCCTACCCGGGAGAACACCTGTACTAGTGCATTCGCTACCGTATCCGCTTGTATGTTGGATAGGGCGACAGCCTCTGGGTACCTGGTAGCGTAGTCCACTACGGTAAGAATGTAGCGCTTACCGGAGGGACTAGGGGTAGCCAGTGGTCCCACTAGGTCAATAGCAACCCGGCTGAAGGGTTCCTCTACAATGGGCATATTTACTAGATGGGCTTTAGGGTGATCGCCTCGCCTTCCTACTCGTTGACACACATCGCAGGTGTTACAGTAAGTTCTAACGTCGGCGTGTACCCCTGGCCAAAAGAACGTGTGAGTAATGCGGTGTAGGGTACGGGTTACAGCTAGGTGGCCTGCTAAGGGGATGTCATGGCCTATCTTGAGGATTTCTTGACGGTATTTGTGGGGCACTACCAGCTGTCGCCTACGCTGTCCCCTTTTCTCTGTCCAGCGGTATAGTTTCCCTTTTTCCCATAAGAATGTTTCATTATCTGCCCCGCCCCCTCCGGTCTCTGCTCGTTCCCGGTACTTTTGTAAGGTCGGGTCAGTCTTAGACTCTGTCTCGAAAGCATCTGGGGTGTCCCAGGGTATGGGGCCTAACATGTCAGGCAATGTTGGGGTAGGTCTTACCTGTGTCTCCCGCACTGGTGAGAGTTCTCGCTCCGTCCGGGCTTGGGCCCGTGTAGTCACTGGGTCCGCCTCGTTGTTGCATACTGGAGCATAGGCAGAAGTCATGGGGCCCAAATCATTGCCCAGTAGTACTTCGGCAGGTAAATTATCCATTATGCCCACGTTCACAGCCCCCTTTCCCGCTCCCCAATCAAGATGCACTTTAGCTGTTGGAATTTTGTACACATCCCCCCCCGCCACTCTAACGGCCACAGTCTGTCCAGATCGCTTGTGCTCCGGCACCAAATGACTCTGTACCAGCGTGATAGTAGCCCCTGTGTCTCTCAATCCCTCGGTAGATCGCCCCTCGAGCCATACCTTCTGCCGATGGTGCTGGCGGTTATCTGAGGCAGCATATACAGGGTCCGCCTCGTGAAGCGGCCCCAAATATTCCTCCATAGGGGCCTCTTGGTTAACACAGAGGGTCCGGGCCGGACGATATGCCCCAGAGGGGTAATTGTAATTCCTGGGTGTCTGGTGCGTATTAAGGGGGCAGCTAGCCATGAAATGCCCTGGTTGCTTGCATCGGTGGCAAGTCGGTCTGGGACGCTCAGAGCTGTTATTGGGTGGTCCTGAGTGTCGGGCGGGCCCTGCGGGCACCGGGGCTCGGAATTCAGCACGAGGGGGTGCACGGTAAACCTCTCTGGGTTCGTGAAGACGGGAGTCATAATGTTCATCGGCCAATTTGGCTGCTTCTTCTAAGGTAGAAGGTCGCCTGTCTCGCAGCCATTCCTTCCCTTGCTGTTCCATGCCATTATAAAAATGTTCTAAGAGAAACAATTGTAAAATTTCCTCACCAGTCACCGCTTTACTTCCGCTCATCCAGTGATTTGCCGCTCTCCGCATTCGGTGCGCCCATTCCATATGGGTATCGTTAGGCTTCTTTTTCGTGCTCCGAAACTGTCGGCGATACGCGTCCGGAGTTACTGCGTACCGTCGCAACAGTGTCTCCTTAACTAGCTCATACTGTGTCACTTCCTCAGCACCCAGAGTACGAAAGGCTTCCAGGGCTCGCCCGGATAGTTTCCCAGACAATATCGTGGGCCACTCCCTGTTGGGAATCTGGTGCAGGGCACATTGCCTTTCGAAGTCCGCCAAATATTCATCAATCCCTGTCTCGCTCTCTAGGAAGGGTCGAAATGCCGCATAGGGTATCTTGGGCCTCCCAGCATTTTCGACAGGGATGATTACCTGCGGGGCTTCAGCATTGCGGTGTGCGTTCGCTAGGTTGAGTTCGTGGGCTCGAGTCTCTCGTATATCCTTGTCCGCTTCCGCCATCAACTGCTGTACCAATTCCATGGAGGGGTTCGGCCCGTACAGTGAGAGCCTCTCCCGAACAATCCTGGTTTTTTCGTCACTAATCGTGGTCGGTGTTTCCGCCATTGTGAAGCTCTGATCCAGTTCGGTCAATTCTGCGATCAGCTCTCTCCTCGGCCGGTTGCTGGCGTACCCCCCTCTGCTTTCAAGTAAATCCTTTAGGGTTGTACGCTTCAATTTTTCGTAAGCGCTCTCCATCCGTTCTGTACCTCTCCTAGGAAATCCAGGAAAAATCCCACCGCTGCCGCCAAATGTTACGGTTACCCTTAGTCTCGCTGAGAGATGGACCGCTTAGTAGCCTGGATTCCTATTGCTGAAGAGGGGAGAAACTGCTTTCCATAGTATTCTATATGAGTCTCGCAAATGTAGAATAATCCCCCTTAGCTGTAGTACAGCTAGGATACCCTTCTGCCCACAAAAACGAGTCAACGCTGCGATTGAGGGACAACCAAGAACTGAGGACTGGGATGCCCAGCCTGCTTTTTATTTAGGTTACATGCACACAGGGCACTCCCAGGGGGGGAAGCATAAAATCCCCCATCACACATTTAGACAAAGCCCTTGGACAGGCCACCGCAGATAACAAGTACACACAAGAAAACAATTGAGTCCTTCTTATCACCTAGCAGTGAATGCTTATCACAAACTTAATTACAGTACACAATATGCTAGGAAACCTGCCTCAGAAAATAGTTTTCTCAAAACTGAACAGAGTTAACCCTTTATGAAATGATACTTGTTACAGTTTTCTTGGAGCCCTTCTTAGGCGCTGGCTTGGCTGGTTCAGGCATTGCTGCTGGGAAATAAGTTTCTTCACAACAAAATAACTAATGCTTCTGTAACAAGTATCCTTCAGGTATTAGCCCAATTACATTATTCTGGAATCCAAAAGTATAATAACTGGATTCTAGAGCATATCCTATGATAGTTCCCTTGGACAAGGTGATATCCTGTGGGGTCATGTTATGTACAATAACATGTATTGGATTAGTTCCAATATTTACCATAGAAGTATGGGTCATTGTTTGCATTCTATGGGAGAGGCATATTAGTGTTTCAGAAGTTCTTAATTTCTGACCTCTTTTTACCTGTAAGGATAAGAGGAATTTATTAGCCCCAGCAGGGATTACAACATCGTTAGACACCTGCATATTCAATCACAGCATATGGCAATTGCTGGTTTGATTTCAGGGCCACATTTTCATCCTGAAATACTTCAGGGTCCCCTTTTAACCTGCTCCAGAGGCAAAGGTTAATCAAATCTATTTGTATGGCATATCTATGTAAGAGATCATTGCCAATGTATATTTTGTCAGTATATGGCAGGGTTATAACACAATATATTTAAAAATCTTTCTTTAAATTAAACCCTTAATCAATATGCATATACTAGAAACCATAAAATTAATATAAATTCCTGAATTTTTTTTTATTAGTTGATATCAATAAACACATTGAAATATGTTTGTAGGAACAAGAATATGAATCAATACTATACACTAAAACTATTAAAATATGCTATACAAATCTCATAAAAGTTGCCTTACTCACAATAGCCTCCCAAATCAGGATTGCATTTAAAGTATCACAATGAGACTAAGATATTAGCTACTAACATTAAGACTGGTACAATCAACAATGCTAAGTTAAACAATAGGACAATATACACTCTTATTAAAACGTCAGAAATTGTATATATTATCTGTGCAAACAACCAACTCCTATGTCTAAGCTGAAATAAATTCTTAATTACCTACAGTTAAGACAAATTCTAAGATATATGTATCTATATGTTTGCCAGGTTAAATTACTTAGCATCAAGGATTTGTTTAACAATACATAGGCTATGAAATACTAGTTAAAATACAAATTGCTCTCTTTAATCTATCAGCTGTAATTTAACTGTAGTGACTATGCATATATCTTGTTTTAAAATATTACCTGTAATTGCAACTCTTTTTTTTATACGTTACCCAAAATGACCAAAATCGATAATTTAGTTACCAAAAACTCCTTGTTTCATCTCAGAAGACAGATAAGTAAATTTTTGCAATCAATGAGAAAAGGCAGTCAGCTTGCTTAGAATGATTGTATTTCAAACGCCCAGCAGCAGTTATCACTCAAGGTCAGTAGCCTGTGCTAATTAACATTTCCTTGGGATTTTGATCAGGTTATCTAGTTTATGCTCAGAATATTGTCTCCATCTATTCCCTGTTTGATACCCCCTACAAAGCTGTGAGCTTCAAAAACGAGTTATCTTTTAATTAGGATAAACATGTCTTCACGCAGCCAAAACCATTTGGCAGGGGGGGGGGGTGATTTATAGTAAAATAGCACTGTTGTAAATAGCCTCATATTCAATCAATTCTGTGGTCTCACCAACCATATATATATGAAAATTATATATATATATATATATATATATATATATAATTTTCATTTATAATATTCATATACCCTGACATAAATCCTCCTTCCAACTTCAAATAGATGTAGGACACATGTATTTGAATTGGCTTAAAGTTAGTGGTACTTGGTGAGGGTATTTACCGTAGGCATTATAGACAGTCTTCTATGGAGAGATTCCGTTATTTTTGAGCCCTTATGCTTATCAGCTAGGCATCTTTAAACTACAGTATGTCTTTAGTGCATTTGGGAATATGACACTTCATTCTCCCTCTATGACTTGTAGTTGGGACCTAGGATGGCACGCTCGCAGCTGATTGATATGGACCCAATTATCTATGAAACTTTCATTTTTGGGGATCTGTATTTTATAGGCCACTGGAGATATTTTGTCAGTAATGACAAAGGGACCTTTCCATGATGGAAGAAATTTCTTCTCCCTAACCTGATCTCTTCCAAAGTTATAAAGATAAACGTTATCATTTATTTCATATTCCTTTTTGGACGTTTTGAGATCATAATAGGTTTTAGTGGCAGTTGCGGCTTTCTCTAAGTTCCTTTGAGCAAATGTAAAAGCATATTGCAGATGCTTTCTTAGGTTCTCCACATATTGATGTGTATTGGCAGCATTTATCAAGTTTTGGTCTGATGTACGGTACAGTAGATGCTGAGGTAGAACCATTCTTCTACCAGTCATCAGTTCAAAAGGTGACATCTTGGTAGTACTACTCGGAATTGCTCTTAATGCCATTAGGACTAGAGGTAGTTTTACATCCCAGTCTTTACCCGTTTCACTCACAAACTTTTTGAGGATTTTCACAATGGACTGGTTGTAACGCTCTACACCACCACTTGAGGCAGCTCTATAAGCAATATGGAGCTTTCTTTTTACCCCTAGTATTTTCCACATTTTGGTCATCACTTCGCTAGTGAAGTGGGTTCCCCGATCTGATTTGATTCTTTGGGGCAAACCAAATCTGGAAAACACGTGGTTGATGAGCAATGCTACACATGTTTCAGCACTATTGTTAGGTGCACTGATGCACTCTACCCATTTAGTGAACAGGCATGTTACTGTTAACATGTATTTGTTACCTCGTGATGACCTTGTTACTGGACCAATAAACTCAATCTGTATATCTGACCATGGCATTACCATCCCCCTTTTCTGCAATGGTGCTCTATGCGTTGGCGCAGTGGGTTGGAACTGTGGACAGATTAGACACCCTTGACAGTAGGTTTGAACATCTTTCAACATGTGTGGCCAGAATGCATAGTCACGCAATATTTCATACGTGAGTTTGGCACCACGATGACCAGATGTGGGAGCATCATGTACATGTTAAAGCATTAGACCTCTGAACTTGGTGGGTACTACCCATTGCTGGATGCCAGTTTTGGAGGTTCTAATTAACAAACCATCCTGTAACTTGAATTGTGATCTGGATTTCATTAAGATTCTAAGATCTTCTTTGCCAATACAATCATCTTTTGAGATGGGGTTGCTTTCAGGATCTTCTTTGTGTTTATAAAAGATGCCTAAAATGGGGTCTTCTTTTTGACTAGTGATCAGGTCCTCACTAGGAGAATCCTGACTCCATTGTACCAGGTTAGGCTCACTCTGTTGTTTAGCCTGGTTTCTGGTAATGGCTTCTACCTGAATTGCACCCATTAAATGGTCAATATTAAGGAGTTCTCCAGTTATGGCTCCTTGTTTGGCTTATGAATCCGCAAGATCATTGCCTTCCTTATCGGAACCCTGAATTCTGGAATGACCCTTGGTCTTTTTCCAGTGTATGGTTAAATCATTGGATACCACCAGATTATCAATCTCGCAGAACAACTTGCCATGCTTGACTGGTTTGTTATTGCTTTTCTGCATTCCATTTCTTTTCCAAGTTGGCAGGTATTCAACAAAACTGTCACGCACATAATTTGAGTAAGTTATGATCACAAATTCATGAATACCATGTTCAATAGCCATTTCAATGGTTTTTAGAACAGCAGTGAGTTCTGCAACTTGACTGGATCTTGGTCCAATGTTGAAACCTATAGATATATTTGGGAATCCATTTGCCCAAGTAATGCCAATGCCAGCGACTAGTTTGAGCTCATTGTCAATAGTGGCATGGTAAAAACAACCATCAACATATACCCAAGGTAATGTTTGACAATGGTCCTCATTGTACATTTTATATGGGGAAAGCAATTGTTCCTCCCTGAAATCATCTTCTGATAATTCTTCCCCAGGATCCTTAGCAGTACAGTCATGGAGTTCAGCAAGCCCCTGTGCGACTGGATTCTTTTTATTCTGCTTGTAGCGAATTTCTAAAGGCCAGCCTTGTAAGGAAAGAGTCCACTCTGTTATGCGGCTATTAGACAAATTCCCATCTCTTATTCTATCACTTTGCAAATATAGCAAAGGCTGGTGGGCCGTTTCTACAATAATTTTCTCGCCCTGTATATAGCTGCGGAAATTTTGTAGAGCCCATACAGTAGATAAGAGGGCTTTTTTCGCAATCACTAAATTTTATTTCTACTGGGGATAGAGTTTTGCTTGCATAAGCAATGGCTTTGCCTAAATTATCATGCTTTTGGTATAAAACAGCACTCATGCTTATATCTGTGTAACCTGTCTCTAAGAAGAAAGGTTTACCACCTTCAGGGTATGCTAAGCAAGGTGCTTGAGTTAGTTTTCTCTTCAGCTCTCTGATAGCTGTCTCTTGAGACTCACTCCAGTGCCATTTCACATCCTTCTTTAGAAGAAGTAGTAGTGGTTTAGCTAATTCTGCATAATTATCAATGAATTTGCGAGAATAATTTGTCATACCCAGGATTGATCTCAATTCCTTTAAGTTAGTTGGGTTTTTAGAATTTACTATAGCTTCCACATTTTTCTTCTGAGGATTTAGCCCTTCAGAAGTAACTTCATGTCCCAAGAAGTTTACACGAGTGCGGCACCATTGAGCTTTTTGTAGGGATAATTTGACACCTGCCCTTTTAAGTTGGCTGAGGACGTGTTTAAGCTCTGCGATGTTTCTTTCAAAGTCTGTGCTTTTGATTAAAACATCATCTACATAAGATAAGGTCCCCCTTTCCAGTGCATCAGGCATAGCCTTATGCATGAATACAGCAAATTCATGTCCAGAATTTATGTATCCAAAAGGGAGTCTCTGAAATGTATACTGGACCTTTTGGAATGAGAATGCCAGCTTATACTGGTCCTCCTCATGTACCTTTATGGTCCAATATCCCTGCGCACAATCAATGGAAGTGAATATTCTGGATCCCTGCATCTGCGCTAGGCACTGGTCAATATATGGCACTGGCCTGCCAGACATGTACACTCGTTTGTTTAGCTGTCTTAAGTCAGCACACAAACGCCATTGTCTATTAGGCTTAAGAACACCTAGAATAGGATTGTTATAAGAGCTGTGCACCTGTTGTATAATACCCCTTTCTTCCAGGTTCCTTATGATTTCTGCAAGAGAATCATATGAGGCTAAAGGAAGTCTGTATTGTTTAACAAAGACAGGTGGCGCATTGAGATCTGTTTGTATTCTTTCGATGTGCAAGTCTGTAGTCCCACAGTCATAATAATCCCTAGCAAACATATCCTTGTAGTCCATCAGGAGTTCTCGCAGCTGTTGGCGTTCATCATCGCTGGAACAGCCATTAGCTAAGGATATTTGCTCTTCGACTATTTGCTGAAATCCTGGAAAGATTTCAGGCTGTCCTATTTGATAGGCTTCTTCCAACCTAGAGGTGAGATCCCCTTGATTATAATTTACATTGCCCCCATGATTCTGGGTATTGGGGTAATCTTGATCTTTGATCGCCTGATCAAACACTAGAGAGGCTTCTTCAGTTTTACAGATGCCTTCCTCTGAGCTGAAGGGATAAATAGATTGAATATTAAATAGACCCTCTGGTATAGAGGTAAATGATTGTTCTATTAACTGTTCTTCAGTTAAGTATCCTTCAGGTATTAGCCCAATTATATTATTCTGGAATCCAAAAGTGTAATAACTTGATTCCAGTGCATATCCTATGGTAGGATATGCTGTGGGGTCATTTTATGTACAATAACATGTATTGGAATAGTTCCAATATTTACCATAGGAGTATAGGCCATTGTTATACCCAGATTTTGTATTCTATGGGAGAGGCAAATTAGTGTTTCAGAAGTTTTTCTGACCTCTCTTTACCTGTAAGGGTAAAAGAAATTTATCAGCCCCGGCAGGAATTATAACATCGTTAGACACCTGCATATTTACAGCATATGGCAATTGCTGGTTTGATTTCAGGGCTGCACGTTCATCCTGAAATACTTCAGGGTCCCCCTTTAACCTGCTCCAGAGGCAAGAGTTAATCAAATCTATTTGTATGGCATATCTATGTAAGATATCATTGCCAATGTATATTTGATTATGGGGAGTATTTAAAACTAAAAGCAGGTGCTTCACTGATTTATTACCTATAGAGACAGATAATAAGCACTTAGCTGTGATGTTATAGCTTTCAAACCTGTCATCCAGGCTGTGGACACAGTGGTCTTGTGGAGAAAAATATTTAATCACTTTAAGTTCAGCTATCTGAGCTAATAAGCCTTCGTTTATATAGCTAGCTTCCTGTCTTAAGTTCAATTTAGCATACTTGGTTTTACCAAGGTCATGCACTTGTATAGGGATGAATAGATCCTCTTTAACTCTCTCAATCCCTGCGAGGTATTGAGCGTGGCCTCCCCCCTTAGGGATTTTATGATCCCCCTTGTGAAGAGATATGATTAATACATCGTCGTCTAAGGAAATATCCGCTATCTTTCCAGGCAAAATTTTAAAAGTATTATCATCAGAGCCACTTAAAGGAGTCTGATCATCTATCACCAGAGAGCCACCAGTGTTTCTGACTTGGAGAGAGACACACATTGCAGCTGATCTGAGAAAAGCTGATAAAAAACGTGGAGTTGGGCATCTGGGAGATGCAATGGGTAAGCCTAAGTCTTAGTCACATTAAGCTTATAAAAGGAGAGTCTACCGAAACGTTCAAGGAGATTCGGGAGGGAGTGGTCTGGGTATGTAAGGAAAACCATTAAGTAATCTGTGAAGAGACTTCTGATAAGTCCCATGTACATATATACACAAGGGATCCGTAGTGCATTGATTCACTTTCAATAACGGAGACTGCACGCTGAACTCTACGTCACCACCCGCGACTGCAGAGCGGTGTGGTAAGGACTGACTACACAGCGTGAGACTTTAACACCTAGACTATACATCTCCCAACATCGGAGTGATTATGAATTGACACCAGGGGAATATTCACGGCAGACGGCCTTGATATGAATTTTACCCCTTCTATCTTGTGAGTGTTTTTGAACCGTTTTATATGTTTTAATAAATTGTTTTATCCCTACATTTGAGTCGGCGCTCCTCTCTTTTTCTCTTTTTGATACAGTTTCTTGGGAACTTTGGAAGTTCTTCTTAGAGGAGCAGCGGGACCACACACACTTCTGTTCATCTCTCTCTGTGACTTGGGAGACACATTTCGGACTAAATTATCACCCATTTGGACTCTGGACTTTGTAAGTACCTGTGTACTGGCTGTATGTATAATCCAGTTACCAGTGTACCCATATGTTGTTAATCATTTCATTGGTATACACCCGATTTTGACCTATCGCATACAGGGTTATTATTATATCATATAGTCTGGGATAAGTTTATAGCGCTTTACCGTATATTTTCATATATACACCCGTTTATTTGTAGGATAGTGATTTCAGGTACAGAGTTATTCCTGAAATGAATCTCCACAGCATCTGGTTTCTCTTCCACCACATGACAATTATGTCGGGGGCGAGATATACCAGATTTCTCATAATTAATAGGCCTTTTGACTTGTGACCAAATTACATTATTTATTCAATCAATTATGGTGCTTAATCGCTTCAGATCCACTATAATGACAGGGTGTCTTATGACCCTGTTCCCCATTTTAAATTTTAACCATGCAGTACCGTAAACTTTTAGAGAGTCACCCCCAACTCCTATTAGAGAACCATAAAATTCTTTTATTTTAGGTTTGTGGGGTGTTAGCTCATTTAGCTGTGTGTAGAACCAGTGGGACAAAATAGTTGCCTGAGATCCAGTATCAATTAATCCCATGATAGGGTTGGAGACTGAATCCTGCAGCTCAGCTAATACATAATATTTCCCTGCAGTTTCTACCATTTCACACATAAAATTGGCGTGATTGCACACTTGTGGGCTTCGCCACGTGTTACCTGAATCTGCCACATTACCTGATGCAGAAGAGACTTCACTCTTACCGGTTTCCTCTATGACAGGGTCAACTGGGTTCTTGTGTACTGCATCTGTGGAAATAAGGTTAAGAGAACACTGCAAAGGAAGAGATTGGTTAAATTTTCCCGGCTGAGGTTGCTTGTTATCACAGCTAAATCGTCCGTTTCCGGTCTGTGGGGAGAGAATATGATTAGTACCATTATTGACATTTATCATTACATTTTGTATATCTTTCCCCTCCCTTTCAGGTGATACTGCAGAATTTATGACTGTGCCTGTGGCCCACTGCTGACCACTGGCTGTACCCCTAAAAAAGTATTGTTCAGTTGCTGAGCCGTAAAAGGTTGACTCATATTAGCGAATTGATCGCTCAACCGATTTAACTGGGTATAAAGCTGATCTACTTGATCGTACAAGTTACCTCTACTCCTGGGCCTATCTCTTGATGCCCCATAATAATGATTTCTGGACCATTGGGTTCCCTCAGAATCAGGGCCGCTGTTTCTATGCTGCCGTGGTTGCCCCTGGGGTTCAACTTGTTCAGCATTAGTATTTTGTGGAGCACTATTTACTTGGGGTGTTTGGTTACCCTGAGAATATCTTCACCATTTATTGTATCTACCCTTGCGGGGATACCAATTATTTTGGGGGTATTCTCTTTGGGAGTAATTATTTACCTGAGTATGTCCCCCACTTTGGTTATAGTCTCTATGCGCCTCAGCCCATGTTGGGGGAGGGGTAGAGTTAAACCTCTGTGGAGATGGCCTGTTTCCTCTGGCCACCTCCGCGTAGGTTTTCTTTTTAGACTCCAAATTGAGGGGGCTAGGTGACACCCTAGTTTCTGCCACAATTTTGGGTTTTGATTCCTTTTTAACCCCCTGTTCACTGGACTGCTGAATAGAGTATAACTTTGTACTCTCTTTGATCAGCCATTCCAATGAGCAGTTCTCATCAAAATCTCTAGCTAAATTAATTTTGATGGGTGCGGGCAGTGCTTCAAAAAATAGATTCACAAATTCTGAGCATTCAAATATTGGATTATCTTCAGCCATACTGTATGCATTTTTCAGTACGGAAAGATTTACACTACATTTTAAACCATATACAGCTATTTTCGCTGCAGTTTTAGTGCAATGTTGCCCAAATTCTTTTCTGCACTGTCGTTTTGTTTCATTCCAGGAATGAATATTCATATCCTTGAGTGAAGCAAAGAATTTGTGATGTTTACCTTCAAATACCTAGGGCAGAAATTCAATATTTGACTGCTCACTTGTAACATTCATTATAGCTAATGCATTTTCAAAGGCCTCTAAGTGATCAATTACAGAGTTTGTTCCCTTGTTGGAGAATCTAGGTCCTGCATCCTTTAGGAAAGTAATTATCTTATGGGAGTCATATACCTTATTAGAATTATTTTGGGATTTCCTAGGAGCCTTATTTTTGGGGTTGGAGTGTTCCCTATTTTCACTATGGGGAGACCCCCTATGTACATTAGTATTACGTGGGCTATTTGGGTAGTTAGCTCCACCCTCTGATTCTCTATTAGAGTTTCCCTCCCTCTCATCAGCTGAGTTACAGCAGCTCCCTAAATTTACATCATAAGGTGACTGTCTATTTGGGAAATCTACTTCTGACCCAACAGGGGTCATTTGTCTACACTCTTCCCTAAATTTCTGCATTTCATCCCTGATGCATTCTCTAAGGGAGTTAAAATTATCTGCATTATTCTCACTGTTAATAGAGGGGTTTTCCTTATGGCGATATGACCTTTTTAAATCACTTAATTCTTTCTGGCTTTGCGCGAGCTGTCTTGTATCTTTGCTAGTAAATCTAAGTTATGCTTATCTAAGGTGGTTAGGTCTTGGGCAAACTCATCAATTTTATCTTCGGCTATTTTTAAATTCTCTTCGCATCTGCGTGAGAAACAAATACTATTTTCTAGCCTCTGTATTTGCAAGTCTTTCTCTATGAGATATAGCGACATTTTGTCAATAATGCATATCACAAGGGGCCAAGATTTTAGTATTAGTTCATCTCGCTTTTTGAGAGCCTTGCATTGATTAATCATTAATAATTCTTGAAATAATTCACTTTTTTCATTCCACCTATCATCATCAATGGCAATATTTTTAGCCTTAATTTCAAGCATTTTCATGTAATCATTGAATTCACCCGCAATATTAAACCTCTCTTTAATGTGGCCTATAATGTCCATCTTAAGGACCTGACCTCGAGTAAGGGGTATTGTTAGGGCACAACCTTCAACGTTATGTACAGAATTAAATGATTCACTCCTAGTAATAGACATTATTATATTGGCTTAATATTTAGTTAAATTAAAACGCTAATACAATTTTTACCAATAAAAAGAGAGAAAAAAAATTATATTTAAAAAAAATATATATTAATTTTGAAATATGAAAAATTTATATTTTTATGAAATTTTGAAATATGAAAAATTTATATTTTTATTAATTTTGAAATATGAAAAATTTATATTTTTATTAATTTTTCAAAAAGGTATTTTTAATAATATTTCAAGATATTAATATTAATCTTGAAATATGAAAATCAATATTTAAATTTTCAAAAAAAAAATATATTTTTAAAATATTAATTTTGAAATATGAAATTTTTTTCTCTTTTTTTAATAATAATTTCTATTTACTACAAATATATTATATCAATATTATAAATATAAATAATATCTCAGCAAAGTGCCTCCAAATAATATGTCAGTATATGGCAGGGTTATAACATAATATATTTAACAATCTTTCTTTAAATTAAACCCTTAATCAATATGCATATACTAGAAACCATAAAATGAATATAAATTCCTGAATTCTTTTTTATTAGTTGATATCTATAAACACATTGAAATATATCTGTAGGAACAAGAATATGAATCAATACTATACACTAAAACTATTAAAATATGCTATACAAATCTCATAAAAGTTGCCTTATTCACAATAGCCTCCCAAATCAGGATTGCATTTAAAGTATCACAATGAGACTAAGATATTAGCTACTAACATTAAGACTGGTACAATCAACAGTTAAACAATAGGACAATATACACTCTTATTAAAACATCAGAAATTGTATATATTATCTGTGCAAACAACCAACTCATATGTCTAAACTGAAATAAATTCTTAATTACCTACAGTTAAGACAAATTCTAAGATATATGTATCTATATGTTTGCCAGGTTAAATTACTTACCATCAAGGATTTGTTTAACAATACACAGGCTATGAAATACTAGTTAAAATACAAATTGCTCCCTTTAATCTATCAGCTGTAATTTAACTGTAGTGACTATGCATATATCTTGTTTTAAAATATTACCTGTAATTGCAACCCTTTTTTTTATACGTTACCCAAAATTACCAAAATCGATAATTCAGTTACCAAAAACTCCTTGTTTCATCTCAGAAGATAAGTAAATTTTTGCATTCAATGACAAAAGACAGTCAGCTTGCTTAGAATGATTGTATTTCAAACGCCCAGCAGCAGTTATCACTCAAAGTCAGCAGCCTGTGCTAATGACCATTTCCTTGGGATTTTGATCAGCTTATCTAGTTTATGCTCAGAATATTGTCTCCATCCATTCCCTGTTTGCTACCCCCCACAAAGCTGTGAGCTTCAAAAACTATGTTATCTTTTAATTAGGATAAACATGTCTTCACCCAGCCAAAACCATTTGGCAGGGGGGGTTGTGATTTATAGTGAAATAGCACTGTTGTAAATAGCCTCATATTCAATCAATTCTGTGGTCTCACCAACCATATATATATGAAAATTATATATATATATATATATATATATATATATATATATATATATATATATATATAATTTTCATTTATAATATTCATATACCCTGACAATTTGATTATGGGGAGTATTTAACACTTAGCTGTTATGTTATAGCTTTCACACTTGTCATCCAGGTCATGGACCAAGAGATCTTGGGGAGAAAGATATTTAATCACTTTAGGTTCAGCTATCTGCGCTAATAAGCCTTTGCTTATATACCTAGCTTCCTATTTTAAGTTCAATTTGACATACTTGGTTTTTCCAAGGTCATGCACTTGCATAGGGATAAATAGATCATCTTTAACTTTCTCAATTTCTGTGAGGAATTGAGAATGATCTCCCCCCTTAGAGAACTTAGGGCCCCCCTTGTGGAGAGATATGGTTAATACATCGCCGTCTAAGGAAATATTGGCTATCTGTCCAGGCAAAATTTTAAAATTATTACCATCAGAACCACTTAAAGGAGTCTGATCCATCTGAACCATCTATTTGTAGGATAGTGATTTCAGGTACAGAGTCATTCCTGAAATTAATCTCCACAGCATCTGGCTTCTCTTCCACCACGTGACAGTTATGTCTGGTGCGAGATAACTGTCGAGATAAGGCATCAGCTTTTTGGAGCCAGGGTTCTAAAAAAACTGGTAATTGAATCTGGAAAAATATAAGGACCAATGACTCTGTCTTGAATTCAATATTTTTGCTGCCTGGATATACAGAAGGTATTTGTGATCCGTAAGTATCAGGATAGTTGGGTGGTACCCTCTAGAAGATGTCTTCACTCAGTCAGAGCTACTTTAGTAAGCAGGAGCTCCTTTTTGCCAACATCATAATGCAATTCTGTGGGGGAGAATTTGTTTAGAAAAAATAAAATAAAATGTAAAGCTACAGGGTGTATTTTGAAGTATTTAGGATCTTGTTGGGACAACACAGCTCCTATCCCGAACTCAAATGTGTCTGCTTCTTGGATGAACTATAAGGGGTGGTCAGGGTAGTGTAACATAGGTGCTGAAGTAAAAGCATCCTTTAACGCTTGAAAGGCCTTTAATGCAGGGGAGGGCCAATGTCTTTGGAATGCCCCTTTACAAGTAAGTGCAGTGAGATGGGCAATCCTTTGATCAAATGACTGTAGTAGTTTGCAAATCCTAGGAAAAGTTGTAGCCCTTTTAAAGTTGTGGTTTGGGGCCAGAACTGTATTGCTGAAATTTTACTTGGCTCCATCTCAAAACATTCTGGAGTGATGATGTTATCCAGGAAAGGTATTTATTTTTGATGCCCGACGTGTTGGGACAGTGTTGTTTTAGTCACTTCTCAGCCGCTGGGTTCTTATCTGAACAGATGCTATCCTCACAACTGGAGCGTTACAGTACAAACGGACCAGCTGAAGTGGCTAAGGTTGTGACTCATCAGAACTTCTAATACCTCATGCTGCTTACCTGCAAAATCTAGATACAAAACTAGATCCTGTTACAATGTAGAGCCAACAGTCTGTAGTAAAAAACACTGATTTTTTTTAAATAAAATGCCCAGAGTGTCCCTAAATGTCTCCCATCCCAACCTTTTTCAAAATGAAGAGAACTGCTAACTGCAGTTACCAGTTCTCTTAAAGAGACAATAAAAAAAAATTAAAAAATAGTTAAAATAAATTTTTTGAGGGGAAAAAAATAAGAGAGCTGCTAAGGGTAGTATGGAGAATAATATGGGAAAATTTGGAGCCCAAATTCCTACATTTTAGGTGTTAAGTACATAGGTAAAGTACCAAGTGAAAGGGCTGGAATCCACCAAACTGTGTAGTACCTATGTAATTGAGTACCAGTGATAGTTATTGGGCTATGTGTGGTGTCTGAGTCACTTACCTTAAAGGGACACTGAACCCAAATTTTTGATTTCGTGATTCAGATAGAGCATGCAATTTTAAGCAACTTTCTAATTTACTCCTATTATCATTTTTTCTTTGTTCACTTGCTATCTTTATTTGAAAAAGAAGGCATCTAAGCTTCTTTTTTTGGTTCAGACCTCTGGACAGCACTTTTTTATTGGTGGATGAATTTATCCACCAATCAGCAAGAACAACCCAGGTTGTTCACCAAAAATGGGCCAGCATCTAAACTTACATTCTTGAATTTCAAATAAAGATACCAAGAGAATGAAGAAAATGTGATAATAGGAGTAAATTAAAAAGTTGCTTAAAATTTCATGCTCTATCTGAATCACAAAAGAAAAAAATTGGGATCAGTGTCCCTTTAAATGCAGAAAGCCCTCCACTGATCTTACCAGCTTACTGAGGTCTTTCTTCCTCACAGAATGCTGTTGCAGTAGAAAGCCCATCCAGTGCAAGTAACGAAACTGCTGTGGATATTAGCAGATATAGCTCTAACCCCTTTGGTGGAGGTTAAAGGCAGTTATGGCTGACAGATTTACTTCTGAGATAGGTATTCCTTTTCCCCTATTACACTCATGCCTTTTGAATCTAATTTGAGTGAAACTGGAAGAGGGGTACAGGGTCTCCAAGTCAGGCTCCCAATAATTTAGAAAATAACAAAATCTTGATAGCGGAGGACCTCACTCAACCTCTCACCTTGGAGGCCAAGAACTAACTCTAGAGGGAGTGGGGGTGGGACGGATTGAAAACTCTAGTGAGGGTTCTTGACCTCCACCTGGTGGCGGGAATTATATCCCGAATGTTGTGGACAGCTATGGACTCTCCTCATCTTACGAAAGAAATGGCCCCCTACTTCCGCATTTGGCAGTGAAGTTTGCTCCTGAAGGTATTATTGTTCAAGTTGAATTGTATCATGTAATTTTTCTTTTTATATATTCACAAAAATAATTGTAAGATTTAAGGAAATGTTAATGTGTGATTTTTTTTATTTCTTCCTTATATTAGATTCACAATATCAGTATTATTGACTTACACCTAGATTACAAGTTTTGCATTCAGGTTTTAACACTGAAAAAAACATAAATTATGCTTACCTGATCATTTCCTTTTTTTCTGATGGAAAGAGTCCACAGCTGCATTCATTACTTTTGGGAAATAAGAACCTGGCCACCAGGAGGATGCAAAGACACCCCAGCCAAAGGCTTAAATACTCCTCCCACTCCCCTCATCCCCAAGTCCTTCTGCCGAGGAACAAGGAACAGTAGAAGAAATATTAGGGTGAAAAGGTGCCAAGAAATAAGGACGCCCCACGTAAAATAACGGGTGGGGAGCTGTGGACTCTTTCCATCAGAAGAAAAGGAAATTATCAGGTAAGCATAATTTATGTTTTTCTTCTTAAATGGAAAGAGTCCACAGCTGCATTCATTACTTTTGGGAAAACAATACCCAAGCTATAGAGGACACTGAATGCCAAGACGGGAGGGTACAATAGGCAGCCCACACTGAGGGCACCAGGCCTGAACCTCTCCCCAATAAAAAATCCTGCTTCGTACGAAGCCGAGAATTTTTTTTTTTTTAAAGTAAAAGCCCTAAGGACACTGACTCGCATCTCGTCCAGAGCCCAACTAGAGACCGCAAAACGGACGCCATCTGATTGGTAAAAAATAAATAAATTCTGAATTACATATATTTATAAGTATTAGTGTACAAACATCTGTGAAAGCTTTTGCTTATATTTGATTACTTGTTATTGTAGCATTTGTCAAAATGAGTATAGGAGGAGACAAACTTATTAAATTATAAATATGAAGAGACTAAAGAACTTTAGTGCATTGAACCAGGCAGCATATCTAATTTGATATTCTGTTCTCCTAATAATTAAAACAAACATCTCTATATATTTTATGTTTGGAGGTAAATTTATAAGTCTATGACTATGTGGCTTCAGTGGTATAACTAATCTTTAAGGAGATTCATGGTAGTCAGCAA
This sequence comes from Bombina bombina, assembly GCF_027579735.1. Classification (NCBI taxonomy): domain Eukaryota; kingdom Metazoa; phylum Chordata; class Amphibia; order Anura; family Bombinatoridae; genus Bombina; species Bombina bombina. The sequence goes on from NC_069499.1 coordinate 487,084,405, forward strand.
TCTAAGTTAAAGGAGTGTATTTGATGATGTTGCTGTCTGATTAGCAAAAGGAGATATATGTTGAAATATGAGAGTAGAAAGATTTAATGATTTCAGTGGTGTTTTAGTAGGGTAGTGATATGTGTATTTATGCTGTGTTTAGCGATGCTCGTATACAAAGTGTTAATACCCCCTAATCTGATTGTGTAGATATAAATATCTTCTACCCTAAAGTTAGGCATCACACGACTTAGGGATTTGAATAAAGTTTAGGGTGTTGTCCTGGTAAAGTATGTAGTCTGTTCTACCCGTCGCAGGCCCAGGCCCAGGCCGCAGGCCACATGAGGGGGGAGACAATTATATATAAATCGATGTGTCAGGACTAACTTATTTATTGTAAAGCATTGATCCAGATATATAACAATGGAAGTATCACATTAGATTTCCCTACCCCTACAATACATGTAAAAAGGCAGAGGTTGAACTACTCAGAAATTGATGTGCATATAAACATTACAAATCATCATGACTTAGTCATAAAGAGAAAAGAAATGATAAACACACTCAAAAACTTCCCTTTGCAATCTTAAACTTTAACTTTTAATAGAACTTATATAGACTGCTCTAATGTTCTTACCTTTCAATTAACAGTAATCATTAAACAGCGGAATGAAGCAAAATGTTATACTTTTATCGTCTTGGAAGCAGAACTTTGAACTGTAAAACATGCAAAGTGGGGTGTATATATATGTAATGAATAGTAACAGATAATAACTCCCTTCTGGATCTATAGGGAAAAACTACTATCCGATACCACCGAAAAGCTAAGGCAGTATCATATCATCTGAGAAGGGCTTCTACAGACTACACCTCTCCTATCTTTGGGATATGTCCACCACTATAGAAATAGTAAATGTCCCCATCTGAAATAATTGAACATCTCCTCGATCCAATCTCATCTGAAAGTTTAGATCGTGGAGATGGTTTGGCATCTCTGAGAGCTGCTGTGTGTCTTCCGCTCGAGTGTGCTTCATCTTAGTAGCCGCTTCTGACTGAGGGCCCCCATCAAAGTTTCTGAGGAACGCAACACATTCTTGAATTGCATCTATGTGCCGAAGCCTGTTTGGTATTCTGGCGAGTGCCAATGCATGTAAAGCGTCAGGAACCGAACAGTGATCCCCAATATAAAAGCGCCCAAGAACTGGGCCTGTTGTTTTTGGAGACATGTGGCTTGGATGATGTGCAGAGTTCGTCTGTGGCTGTGAATCTCCAGAGCGAGGCACACTGTCATATTGTCCTGTAGGGTTTTTGTGAGGTCCTGCATTAGTTGTTATGTGCGCCACAGATTTAGCGCCATCTTGATTGCTGGAGTCCTCAGATCCTTCTCGCCGGGCACACAGTGTGCTATTAGAAAAAAAGCTTATCCATCAGGTAATCAAATGGCGCTTTATCAAGCCGTGTTTCAAAAAGACTCTCCAATTTCTCAAAAGATGGTAATGGAATATTCGTTGCAACTCCAATTCTCCCAGGCAGGACTGTTACGGTACCAACAGTGTACCAAGGTTTAATACCAGATGAACAACGCCCTGCATAGGAAATCAGCAATTCACAAACCAGCCAGTTTTCAGGTTTAAACAGAATGACATTTATTAAAGGCTAGATGCCTAGTATTTATACAGGTTTGACCCCAGATGGGGGGGTTGAAAGACTCTTGTACATTTAGATAAAAAGGGGAAGACACCCTTTTATGAAACAGTAGAATTACATTACTTAAATACTTTACTTAGGCAGATAACAACTTAAACACATTTGGCTTGTCTTATCACCTAGCGTCTGCTCTCTGAGGGTGATTAAACAATGGCCTGTTTATTACTTAAATGTAATTATAGCACACAATAGCTGAGGCCAGAAAACCTGTCTTTAGAAATTAGATTCTTAGCTAAACACAATTAACTCCTTCAGTCCTGACAGAAGGGTCTGTCACATATCTCCCCCCTTGTGGAACACTCCGGCAGACCCGGCTTGACCCTTTGGCGGGTCAACCTGGGGATGACCGGACTAGGAGGTGGTAGGCATGTCAGTTTGCCAGGACAATCCATCTGTATTCCCGTTATGAGAGAGAATTCCTGTCCATACAAACAAGGGTTCAACTTCCTCAGTGCCCAGACTAGGGCTAAACAGTCCTTCAAAATCCCATCAGCTTCTTTACGAGTTCTCTGTACCTGCTCTTTATAGGTATCCACAATCCCTTCATACTGACATAGGGTGCCCTTGAGTTGCTGCACCTCACTATGAGCCAGCGTCAGCTTCTCCTCAAGTGTCGCTAAGTTTGTCTTTAATGTTTCATGTCCCACTCTCAAGCTGGTGTTTTCTGCAGTCTGTCGGTGCAGCTTGTCTAGCAGAGATTCACGTTCTAAACGTGCTTTTTCCTCTGCGCTCCTCTTCTCCTTCATCAGCGCATTGTAACGGGACTTCCACGTATCAATAGCGGATAGAGATTTACTGAGCTCAGCGTCCTGGGGCTTAGCAGCAGGGGGGTCAGTCTCTGCTGCACGGATCTGAGCACGGGTAGTCACAGGGTTAACATCAGCGGGACCCATGGGAGCATAGGCAGACACAAGGGGAGCCAAGTCATTTCCAAGAAGAACATCAGCAGGTAAGTCCTTCTTGACCCCCACATTCACAGGTCTAGCGCCCACTCCCCAATCCAAATGTACCCTGGCAACAGGTAGGCTGAACACATCGCCCCCTGCTACCCTCACAGCCACAGTGTCTCCAGTGTACTGTTTCTCAGACACCAAGTTCTTTTGAAGCAAGGTCATGGTAGCACCAGTATCCCGTAGACCACTGACCTTCTTCCCATTCACTTTAACCAGTTGCCGGTTATTCCGGTGGGCAGCTTGCACAAGGTCTGCCTCATGTAGGATGCTCCAGCAGTCTTGCGCCTCTACGTAGCGGGCCGCAGGCTGAGAGTTACGTGGGATTCCGCCGGCGGGTCTTCTCCAGGACTGTGCTTGGTTCGCTGCGTTTAGGGGACACTCTGGTCTTTTGTGCCCTAGTTGCTTACATCCAAAGCACCGAATAGGTTGTGAGTAGCCCCGCAAATTGAACCGGGCTCTCTGAGGGTAGTTCGTGGCCGGAGGCCGTGTGGTATAGCGGTGCGCCGGGGGTTGGTAACTGGCAGCTGCTGGGGTGACTGGGGGTCTGTACTCCACTCTAGCAGGGGGCTTAGTGGTAGCAGTGTCCAGTTTGCGGACATCCATATACTCATCTGCCAGGCGAGCAGCTTCATGCAGGGTGGAGGGTTTACGGTCCCGAACCCACTCTCTAACTCCTGCTGATAACTTGTCAAAGCAATGTTCCAACAGGAATAGCTGCAGCACCTCTTCCCCAGATACGGCTTGGCACCCCGCTATCCAGTGAGCTGCTGTGCGGTGCACCTTACATGCCCACTCAACGTAGGAATCACCAGCTAATTTAACAGTGTCTCTGAACCGCCTCCGGTATGCCTCCGGTGTAACCGCATACCTGGAGAGCAGAGCCTCTTTCACAGTATTATAATCCCCAACCTCCTCATCTGGAATGGCCCGAAAAGCCTCACTGGCCCGGCCGGATAATTTTCCGGATAATATCGTGACCCAGTCCTCTGCGGGTACCTTGTGTAGTGCACATTGCCTCTCAAAATCCGCAAGGAACCCATCAATCTCTCCTTCTGTTTCCAGGAAGTTTTTAAAAGCTGCAAAATTTACTTTTCTCTTTTCCACTTGGGCTGCTGCAGCGCTGCTTTGGCGAAGTAGGTTGGCCTCCACAGCTGCTATGACCCGGTCGATAATTTCCGCAGATGGGTTGGGGCCATAATATGCCAGTCTTATTTTAACCGCCCGATCAAAGCTTGCTTCTTCAGGGGTTCTGTCTGATATGCTGGGCCCATTGGTTCCTTCTGTCCCTGGTACTCTTTCCATCTTAGTCAGTATTGTAATAATCCCCCTCTTCCTGAGGTTACTGGCTTGTGTAGTTGCTCTTCTGGGCGATAAGGTTCATTCCGTCGCTTGCCACCAATGTTACGGTACCAACAGTGTACCAAGGTTTAATACCAGATGAACAACGTCCTGCATAGGAAATCAGCAATTCACAAACCAGCCAGTTTTCAGGTTTAAACAGAATGACATTTATTAAAGGCTAGATGCCTAGTATTTATACAGGTTTGACCCCAGATGGGGGGGTTGAAAGACTCTTGTACATTTAGATAAAAAGGGGAAGACGCCCTTTTATGAAACAGTAGAATTACATTACTTAAATACTTTACTTAGGCAGATAACAACTTAAACACATTTGGCTTGTCTTATCACCTAGCATCTGCTCTCTGAGGGTGATTAAACAATGGCCTGTTTATTACTTAAATGTAATTATAGCACACAATAGCTGAGGCCAGAAAACCTGTCTTTAGAAATTAGATTCTTAGCTAAACACAATTAACTCCTTCAGTCCTGACAGAAGGGTCTGTCACAAGGACATTTTGAAAAGAGTTGTAAAAATAACCCCACACACTTCCTCCGATTATTTATATTTTGATAGGTTGTCGGTGAATTAGCTTAAGGTCCATTTAGAGGGGAAAATTGAAGATATCCAGTAAGCCAGATTATTCTGAAGGCACTGGTAGCCCGGCTCTTCCCAGGGGGAGGTGGATACCTATTAGTAGGCCGCCGCCTTAGGCCTATCTCCGATCTGAGTCCTCAATGTCATAAAAACAGCAAAAATAAGTGATCTAGGGTCCCAGATGCCAGATGTATGGAGCTTTCAGTTATAAAGTTCTTATCTTTGCTGTTAGGCATTAATAATCGGCGGATTATCAAGGATTCTGTTGGAGCCTTCAGAAAATGCGTCCTATCTAGAACGCTGCACGGACAAGCCCCCTCCAATTTACTTTTATCACCAATTTTGCTTTGTTCTCTTGGGATTCTTAGTTGAAAGCTAAACCTAGGAGGTTCATATGCTAGACCTTGAAGGCCGCCTCTACATTTGACAGTTTTTCACCACTAGAGGGCATTAGTTCATGTGTTTCATATAGATAACATTGAGCTCATGAGTCTTTTGTCAATTAGGATCAAACAAGACACCAATGCCTCGAGATCCTCTAGTAAATCTCTGGCAGCAACTTCGTCTTTAATTGCATCAGAGAGCCCATAAAAGAAGGCGGCAACAAGGGCTTCATTGTTCCAACCTACCTCTGCGGCAAGTGTATGGAACTCAATAGCATACTGAGCAACAGATCTTGTACCTTGCTGAATGGACATGAGTCATTTAGCAGCAGAGAAGGAGCAAGACGGAACATCAAATACCTTTCGAAAGGAGGCCACAAATTCAGGGTAATTTGAAATCACAGGTTTATTAGTCTCCCACAAGGGATTAGCCCAGGCAACAGCTGTGTCAGAGAGTAACGAGATGAGAAATCCCACCTTAGCTCTGTCAGAGGGAAACGCCTGAGGTAACATCTCAAAGTAAATGCCCACCTAGTTCAAAAACCCTCTGCACTGAATAGGATCGCCTCCATATCGCTGAAGTAGAGGTGCAGAACCGGAAATGCTCCTGGTAGGCATAGGTGCAGCAGCAGAAACAGGAGCAGCAATAACTTGCTGGACACTTTGGTCCAAATGTGCAGTGCGAGTCAGCAGGGTTTGCAGGGCTAGTGCAAATTGATCCAAGCGGTGATCCTGTACATCCATCCTTTTTGGTCTTAATGAACAGAATAACTTCTCCCCTTTCCTTTAAGGGGTACATATAAAAGTAACAATGCCTTACTATTACATCATGGTAAACAGTAAATCTAATAACAGTAACTTTAGGTTAAAACAAGACTTTACCTAATAATATCACTATATGATGGACTGTATGAACACTTCTAAAGCAGAATAACCATGCTGAGTAATTCTATTAAAAACAGAATTACTATAAGATAAAAACTACAAGAACTATTTGTATATAGTTAAAGTATAAAAACTATATCTAATATTCCCTTTAAAAATAAAATATGGGGGGGCGGAGCTATCTGCCGAATAGAGAAGAAGCGTTTTGCAGAGGCTCCTTAAGAAAAGGAATAATTTTAGTGAAAATAACTGTCAGAACTTCCAGAAAAATATTTTAAATAAGCTGCTTTAGTGGAAGAAACGGAAGTGCAAAGAGCAGTGACTTTATTTTTATTTTTAGTAGTAACAAATGCTCTCAAAAGACTTTGAAGAAATAAGAGGAGTTGAGGAGGTGAGTCGCCCAGCGCACTCCTGTTGCAGACACCGGTCTCACTCTTTCACTGCCGCAAGAACTAGGACTTTACGCCACAAACCCACCGGCAACTGATTTGCGACTCCGGAGGGTCGGGGCTCCGCTCCGGAGCCGCCATTACAACTCTGTGAGGCATTGGAGGTGTGTGTGGCAGGGGACCCCTCTTCTCTGATCTGACTTAGCGGCCCAGAAGCAACACTTTGGTAAGGTGAGCGCACATTGGGGACACTGTGAAGATTGATCACTTGTTACGCTAGTGACCCTTGCAGGACAAATGTGGGCTGGGGAGAGATAATAAGTACAACTGAGCGGGAGGAAAGTAAAAGGCGCGAAAAGACGCCATCTTAGCAACAGCCCTATACAGTGCCAGAATTAAAAGGTCTGGCTGAAAAAGTTACGCTTGCCTTTTACATATGTATTAGTGAGGAGAGGGGAGGAAGAAAAGAGGGCAACTTATACAGGAAGGCTCCCTGCACGTTAAATACAGCTTTCAAACGGCTTTACAACCAAACATAGAACGAAGTGCTGAGCTGCAAAAGGGAATTTTTTATTCTCTCTCTGATTCCTATAATCCCTCTCAGCTTTGTAAAGGGCGCCTGTGAGGCAGATGACTCTCTAGCTTTACAAAAAAATAGTATGCAAGACAACTCACTTAGTGAACACTTAAGTTGAACTGTGCGAGAGGAGATTTAATAAACTGAATTGTGCACACAGACTGCAGCTTCCATAGTAGCTGGATAGCTACACATAACTCTTACTGCTTAATTACAGAGCCTGCTCACAGAGACACTTAATACTACTGCATGCACATGTACATTGCTGGACTGGTCTCTATCCTCTCCATTTCCTGCTGAACGCAGTGTCAGTGGGTCATACCCCAATATCCCTGCCCGTCTTCGTCCAGTGTGGACAACTGCCCCGGGGTATAGAGACCAGTGGAGTTACCCAGCTCTCATACTGCGGGATAGTGCAATGCATGGGGACCCATTTGCACAGAACAGAGCCACTGAGATGTAAAATGAGCTAAAGATGTAAAGGTGTGTTTCTGAGTGGTCCAACAACACCGCACAGATTGAGATAAATTAACACGGATGTATATAGAATAGTGCCTCTTTCACCTCACACTACTCTTCCCTCATGACAATACATGTGTATATCACCTAAACACATTCTAAGAAGAAAGTGATGTAATACAAATATATGGAATAACGCCCCTAATCACATAGAGGGGGAGGGTTTTGGAGAGTGGACCCAGAATCATAATCTTTCATAATTCAAATAGAGTCAAGAGCCCTGGCTCTTATTATCTTCTGCTTCTGCAAGATTACCTAAACCGTCTAACTGACCCAAGGAGGGAAGAGATTAAAAGAGATATTCATAATGTCGACCAGGAAAGGGAACAAGGCGGATAAAGGGATGAAGACCGCATCTATGGAGGCATTTTTCAAAACACCCAGAGTCCATAAAGTTAAAGATCTTTCAAATGAAGCAGAGGAGGACCCTGAATCTGAAAATGAAGGAGATCTTGAAGATATGACTCCTGTGACTAAGGCAGACCTCCACGCCTTGGTATCCAAACAGGATATTACGTCCAATTTCGATAAACTCTGGGAAAAGATGGATAGCTTTCAAGAGACAATTACTAACAGTCTTACTGATATCAAAACTGAGATCTCAGAACTGGGGACTCGGGTGGATTCTTTAGAAACTACAACCGATGAAATGAGTGAAGAAGTGGCTGAAGTATCCCAAACACTAACAACCCAACAGCAAACAATAATGGAGCTGGAAGAGAAAATTGAGGACATCGAAAATAGGAGCAGAAGATCCAATATTCGACTTAAAGGGGTCCCCGAGACAATCGGAACCGAAGACCTGTACGACTATCTCCAGCAACTATTTAGAGCAATATTGGGAGCGACAGCCGACTCTGAAGTTCAAATAGAAAGAGCTCATAGAGCCCTTAGGGCAAAGCCTAAACCAGATCAACCCCCGAGAGATGTGATACTTAAGCTTCTGAGATATCCCGACAGAGAAAAAATATTGTCAGCTGCCAGACATAATCCCACGTTTAAATTCCAGGGCAACGTTATACAGTTTTTTCAGGATCTCTGCATTAAGACCTTGCAAAGAAGATATACCCTCCGACCGCTCACCCTCCTCCTCAGAAAAAATCACATTCCATACAGATGGGGTTTCCCCTTTGCCCTGCATGTTGTGAGGAATGGCAGAAGCGGAAATACCTGATATTTGCAAATTCTTGGAGCTGGATCCGCCAGAAATTACAGAGGGGGAAACAACAGCAGGCTCTTTGGAACCTTCTCACTCTCAGGCAAAACCTCAGAGGCCAAGATGGAAAAAAGTTACAAAAAAGAAAGCTAAAACCTGAGACTTAGAGATAAAGAGGACAGTAACCCACTTGAAGGGTTTTTACTTTCCTGCTGTGAGAGTATGAGATGTAGGCGAAGATTATTAACCTCATGATAAAGAAAGGGGTTAGAGGGGCACTAGACCTAAAGGACTACTGTATGTTCATTAATGCTTATATGATGTTTGTTATTGTGGTTGTTGTTGTGGCTACGTACAGAACACATACCATGGTGGTATTGACACATGATGCGCAGCACACTTTTTTATTATGATATGTTATTAGTTATATTAATGTTTATATTTTTGTTGTTTGGAGTCACGGGATGCCTCACACGCATGCAGAGCTCATCAATTATGGGTGGATTGGCGAGATGCTGGGAGAAGTCTCATCAGATGGTGAATAAGGTACTCTTAGAATATTTAGCTAGTGGTAAGAAAAGAGTAGAGTACAGCCATACGATTAAAAATGTCATTACCTAGAATTACACTGCTCTCGCACAACGCGAGAGGCCTTAACACTGACATAAAAAGAAGGACTGCAATGACTAATTATAGGCGACTGAAGGCTACTGTAATTTTCCTCCAGGAAACACATTTCCTACACTCCACCATTCCAAAATATTGGGCAAGGGACTTTCCACAGCAATTCCATTCCACGGTAGACTCTATAAAAAGAGGAGTCTCCATTCTTATTCATTCTTCCATTCCTTTCACACATAAAGAAACTATAACAGACAGAGATGGCAGATACCTCCTGGTGTCTGGTCAAATAGGGGGAGTGGACATACTCTTCTGCAATGTGTACGCTCCAAATGAACAACGAGACAAATTCTTTCAAAATATATCTCATCTGCTGACTGACTGGTCTAGGATGCGCATAGTTCTAGCAGGAGACTTTAACATAGACATACAATCACTGACAAAACACACAGCCAATCTACAATCTAAAAAGAAACAAAGACAGAGAGGGGTAGCTAAGAACATAGGGGGGATGCTCGAGCAACATACGCTGCAGGATACTTGGCAGGTACTCCATGGGGATGCTAGAGATACTACATTCATCGGCACACAACAGTTACACGAAAATAGACTATATATATACGAGTCAGATACTGCAACCTATATTACAACATATAGATATTCTTCCCTGTGTATGGTCAGACCATTCAATCACTAAACTCAATCTGGGTGACCTGTTAGATCCTAAGAGAACGAAATCTTGGACATACGACCCATCCTGTATCAAAAACCCGCTCATCAAAGATAAAATTCTCAAAGATTTAGAAGAATATTGGCAAATTAATGTAGATACCACAAATAACCCTATTATACCATGGGCGGCACATAAGGCGGTGATCAGGGGTATATTGATTAAAGAAAAGACAACAGCTAGGAAACAGTATACCCTTCTTCTGAGGCAGCTATACTCTGAGATTACTTCACTAGAGAGGACACATAGAATAACTAAATCCCAAGCCACATTGACACAACTGATAAACACTAAAAATAGGTTGCAAGCCATATTAAATGAACAATCCGTAAAAGCGGCACACAGACTGAAAACAAACTACTTTATCTTCTCAAACAAGCCAGATAAATGCCTAGCGAAAAAAAATTAGAGACAATTACCAGGCATTATCAATACCGAGCATACAAAACTCAAAAGGGCACATGGCATCCCACCCACAGGAAATTGTGGACACTTTTGCTCAATTTTAGAGTGAACTGTATGATGGGACTAAAGTGCAACACTGCCCCCTGACGGACAAATTATTTGACTCTTTTTTACACAAAACAAACCTGAAACCAATTTCTGAGGAAGATAGAGAAATCCTTAACGCTAAAATTACCTCTGAAGAGGTAAGAGCATCCATCAAAGATCTTAAACCAAGCAAAGCCCCAGGTCCAGATGGATTCCCGGGGGAATATTATAAAGCTTTTAGGGATATACTAACGCCTCACTTGGTGGTATTTGCCAATCCCATTATGGAAGGGGGAGAAATACCTATAGAACTGCTTCAGGCTAGGATAGTGGTGATACCAAAACAGGGAAGGGACCCCCATCTTTGCGCTAATTATAGATCGATTTCCCTCATCAACCAGGGCCTTAAGATAGTTACAAAAATATTAGCTAACAGGCTGAAACACATTCTACCCTCAGTCATACACCCTTATCAAGTCGGATTTATTAAGGACAGGGAAGCCCCTGACAATGTTCGTAGAATGGTATCGGTTATTGACTTTCTTCGGGACAAGGGGATGCCTTCTCTGGTCCTATCTTTGGATGCGGAGAAGGCATTCGACCGGGTCGATTGGAAATATATGTTACGATTGCTGTTATTAATGGGTTTTGAGGGACGGTTTATGAACGCTATTGAGGGACTATATTCGACACCCACAGCCCAGGTCAGAGCAGTTGGACATCAGTCAAAGACCATACATATACTTAATGGTACGTGGCAGGTATGTCCTCTATCACCCTTAATTTTTGCGCTATGGATAGAACCCTTAGCCGCATATATACATAACTGCCGTGATATATGGGGACTGGAGGTAGGGATGACACATCATAAAATTACCTTGTTCGCAGACGATGTGCTACTAACCATTTCGAAACCACTGATCTCGTTGCCACATGTATATCACGCTATACAATTATTTTCTCAAATATCGGGTTATAAAATTAATGTGGACAAATGTGAAGCACTTCCCCTATCGATACCTAAGCATACCATTAAGGCGATTCAGACGAACTTTGACTTCAAGTGTTCTCAGATGGGCTAAAATACCTGGGGATAAAACTGACTACTCACTCCTCAAAACTATACGCCGCAAATTATCTTCCCCTTTACAAAGCAATTAGATCGGACCTGGGAAGGTGGGGGAAAATGGGATTCTCCTGGTATGGGAGACTATCTGCCGTCAAGATGACGATTTTGCCCAGAATTCTTTATCTGTTTAGAGTCCTCCCAATTAAAGTTAACAGTTTAGATCTAGATAATCTTCAATGAGATATACATAGATTTTTAAGGGACAATAAACACCCGAGGATTCCACATCAAATTCTGACGAGACATAGACAATTGGGGGGGGTGGGGGCTCCCAATTTGCATGACTACTATACAGCAGCTAGATTGGCGAAAAACTCAATACTTGGGAGAAGACAAAAAGAGGTTCTCTGGCCTACCTTGGAGGCTGCGATGGAAGAACCTGATTATATCTTTTGGGGTAATGTAAAGAATAAAGACCCAAAAGTTTATCTAAACAAATCTACACAATTGACCAAGCAACAGTGGACTAACATACAACGGATAGGGAAGCTGATGCCTAAACAAACCCTTATAATACCACTAAAATATTTGATAAATGAGGAATTTATATATCATATAAAGAAATGGGAAAACAAAGGCCTATACAGGCTGGCAGATATGCATTCACAAGGTAAATTATTGACCTTTACACAACTTAGACAGAAGTTAGAGCCTATCCAGATACACTGGTTCCTCTACCTGCAGGTCATATCAGCTATACAATCATATATCACCAGGGCCACGATACATAGTCAAAAGACGACTCTTGAAAGTTTATGTTTAGCAGTCAACAGACCCAAGAAAGCAATTTCTAGATTATACATTTCACTACAAGAAAATAAATACGTAACTAAATCTACACTGCTGCTAAACTGGGAGGAGGATATAGCGGGAGAGTATGCGATTGACGAATGGAGTGATATATTTCATTACGCTAGCAAGGGCCTTATTAGTGCAGACCTTAGAGAGAACATACTGAAGACAACCTTTAGATGGTACTTAACACCAATAAAAACGTCTCATATGACACTGGGAAACTCTAGACACTGTTACAGAGGGTGTAAGGTTAGGGGATCATATCTTCACATGTGGTGAGATTGCCCTAGAGTCCAAAACATTTGGCGGAAGTTATCTTCACTGCTGAGCACCCTGCTAAGCGAACAGATCTCGCTTACACCAGCCCAGGCGCTGCTGCACGAGACCGTTCCGAGATTAAATCCACATATAAACACTTTTATTCAAATCCTATGTACCACCACAAGAATAGCTATAGCTAAATACTGGAAAAACGAGATACCGACGTGGACAGAGGTCCTTAATAGAATACAGATGGTTTATTCGATGTACGAGACAGCAGCATTTATACAAGACACAGGGCCTATGTTCCAGAAGATCTGGTTTTATTGGATAATTAGAGATGGTGCAGGAATAGGGTAGGAAAAAAAGGCAAAGATTCCTTAGAGGAAGATAGTCGCTGATCAGACATGAGAGATTATTCAATATAGGGAAAATTGATGAGAAAGCTACTAATAGCTATATAGACAGGCACTAGGGCGTGGGGCACCCGTGATTCCATTAGTTTAATTTGTTATGATACAAGAGTTGTTTAGTTTTGTTTATCTGTTTTATTTAGATTAATGATATTGCTAAAGTTATAAGAATACTACCCCCCAAGATTATATACTTCCAATATAGATTGTTATATCCACGGATACATAAAAGAAGTAATTGAGGGAAAAGTATGAAAATGAGAGAAACCTCCATATACTCTGAGACAGACTGCAGCAAAGGTAGCAGCTTAGATTAAGTGTTGATATCTTATGGACGAGAACCATCAGTTCCTCAGAATATAATTATGAGTAAGGTACGATCTATCTTGCTGCTGAATGTTTTTCTTTGTTTTTTTATGGGGTTTTTTTCTTTCTCATTGTATGTTACATGTAATGTATTTGATGTATAAGGAGGAGGTTTGTGGTTTAATAAAGAATATTTTATCTAAAAATAAAATATATTGGCAACAGTTAATTTTGAATTTCACCAGTAGTTTACACACTGTCTTTAACCCTCGATATAGGCCAAAATCACGCTTACAAATTCACTAATTTTATGCACTTTTAGTATTTATATTAATTTAATACTATGTAGCACATGTAATCAACTCAAGACACTTAATAAGCATTTCAGGGCACAACCATCCCTCACAGAGCTCACTGTAAATCCACTTGGCATAATAGCATATATATTTTTAACTATTTGTAAACACTTTGTAAGTATTTAGTTATTCTGTAATATCAGTATAATATAAATTACACATATTCCTCACATTTTTATCACTTATTTACCTTACGTTCAAATAACCATAATACTAGTTCAAGATAGAACGAAAATGATATAATCTCACTATCATGTTAATTATGGTGACATAAATCGGCATGAAAATACAGGGTATTATAGATGTAGTAACAGTACATTATAAGTTAATATATAGTTTTTGAAATGACCTAATAAACCATTTAATTATAGGGTTACAAATCATTATGGTTTAATCTGCCAATATTTGCTGAACAAAGATGTCAAATAAAGATCACTATAACAAACGATATCGCATGTAACCGTTTGTGGATAATTGTCACAAATGTCAAGGACGTTATCCAATTAGCACAGCTTAGGAAAATGACATCAAAGGAGTGGGCGTGTAAAAACACGCTGTCCAATCAATAATCATCAAACAAATGACATCAGTCATGGGTGTGAATAGACAGTACAGTTTAGGAGATTGTATCTCACAAATTAATATACAATTTTTTAAATTATCCAATAAATCATTTATTTAGAAGGATAGAAACGGTTACTGTCGAATCTGCTATCATCTACAGAATAAAGATGATTAATAGAGATTGCTATAATATACGATCTTGTACCTAACTTTCTGTTGTTATTTTTAGAAACGTCAGTGACGCTACCCAATCAGTACCTTCCAAGAGAAAGGCATCACTTTAATGGGCGTGAGTAGACATGCTGTCTAGCAAATAATAACCAATCGAAAGACATCACTTGTGGGCGTTAAATTTGGGGAGCAGGTGTGTTAAATTTGGTGTTATTGCTCTCACACTTTCTCATACTGGTCACTGGAAGTTCAACATGGCACCTCATGGCAAAGAACTCTCTGAGGATCTAAAAAAAAAAAAGAATTGTTGCTCTATATAAAGATGGCCTAGGCTATAAGAAGATTGCCAAGACCCTGAAACAGAGCTGCAGCACGGTGGGCAAGACCATACAGCGGTTTCACAGGACAGGTTCCACTCAGAACAGAACTCTCCATGGTCGACCAAAGAAGTTGAGTGCACATGCTCAGCGTCATATCCAGAGGTTTTCTTTGGGAAATAGACGTATGATTGCTTCCAGCATTGCTGCAGAGGTTGAAGGGGTGAGGGGTCAGCCTGTCAGTGCTTAGACCATATGCCGCTCACTGCATCAAATTGGTCTACATGGATGTCATCCCAGAAGGAAGCCTCTTCTAAAGATGATGCACAAGGAAGCCCGCAAACAGTTTGCTGAAGACAAGTAGACTAAGGACATGGATTACTGGAACCATGTCCTGTGGTCAGATGAGACCAAGATAAACTTATTTGGTTCAGATAGTGCCAAGCGTGTGTGGTGGCAACCAGTTGAGGAGTACAAAGTGAAGTGTGTCTTGCCTACAGTCAAGCATGGTGGTGGGAATGTCATTGTATGGGCCTGCATGGGTGCTGCTGGAACTGGGGAGCTACAGTTCATTGAGGGAACCATGAATGCCAACATGTACTGTGACATACTGAAGATAAAATAGTAGAATTGAGATAAATGTAGAAAACCCCCAATAAGCGGTTAATTTCAAATAAGATAAATAATATGTATATACATAATATGCTTTATACATGTAGCATTATTCAGTACCAATAATGTAACAACTTTGTAACTCTTTCTTTGTTTTTAATATATGTTTTAATGTTGTATAGTTATACATGTGGTCACCACTAGATGGTGTCAGAGAGGCATTAAGTGATGAAAAATTGCCAATTGGCGCCAATACACAGGGTATAAAAGTTCACACATCACAGTATTAACCTATGCATGATTAAGGGAAATTAATCCCGAAACGTTGCTGTTTTATTGTGTCCTGAAATAAAAGAATTTGTCATTTGGAGTGCTGTGGACATTATCATCTTTGTGACTTCTGATAGGTGAATAGGCAGTTCACCGGTCTACACGAGCACCCACTTCATAGAAAGTGCTGTTCCATTCTACTTGTTTCCTGCAATACTATACTGCCTAGGAACGTGCACTTCTACACAACCTGTATGACATGGAAAAGGACACTAATATGGGTACTGATGGTACTAGAACATTTGCTTATACAGAAATGGATGCAGCACGCATCACCACTCTGGTAAAAGGATCAAGAGATTTTTTGAAAATACAGCCAAGCGAGAATTTGGGTAAAGAATATGAACAATTGAAATTTAAGCACATGAGATGGGATCTCCATGCTACCACGCTCTCCACGCTACCGAGTAAAGAGAATACCCAGAGGACTCCGGATGAGTACCTGTCCTACTTTATTACGGGACAATAAAGAATATTGTAATACATTTGAGGCGATCCTGAATAAATGTTCTTACGACTTAATGGTACTCACCGTAGAGTCGCTCCTAAAGGAGATGGAGGTACAAGAAACGAAGATTAAAGAGAGCCGTGACAAGCTGCTGAAAATAATGACAACGGAGGAGATGTCAGCCTTGAAGACACAGATTGAAGGAAATATCAAGACAACACAGATCGAGATTAAAGAAACAAAGCGGATCAAGTTCCTCAGAGATGAAGATGACTACCGGAGGGGATTCGTTTACAAATGGCGTTCCGGTAACAATAGCAACAGGCCAACCAATAGAGGAAGAGGCAGACGCATAGCCAATGCGCAACGCACACGTCAGCAGAGAGGCACTTCCGGATCATCGTCACAAGGCAGCTCGTCTGAGCTATCACCATCCCCTTTGGAGCAGAGCGGGGAAGAAAGTACCGGAGAGGGGGCCGAAAGCACAACCGGTGGAAGCAGAAGGAGAGGCATGACAACAAGGAAACCCGGCAACAAGAAGAAAGTCCAAAACCGCAAGTAAACTGCAATTTGCAGAATGACATTTCAACTGTTGTCAATATTTCGGGACATGAACTAACTTCATATGAGCAGAAATTGCTTGATAAGGGCCTTTCTTTTTGCCCTTACACTAATGTGAATTTTTTTGAATTGGAAAAAGATTTGTTCAAATTCTTTAGAAATATTAAGTTGAAATACTGGTTTGCAAATAAAGGTAATAATGGTAATACACTAGAGAGACAACAAACTTGTGATTGGTCATTATCAAAATTGGGGCTAAGTAAGAAAAACAGCACTTTTAACCCTATTATAAATGAACACAGTGTAAATACATATGTAAAGTTGGTAGAGAACGATATTGCAAAATTGAAAGAAACAAGTAAGCATAAAAAAATCGTTAATACCAACTTTTCATATGATGATAAAAAAGCTTTAAAATCTTTAAAAGCACAAACCAATCTCATATTGAAAGGGGCCGACAAGGGAGGGGCCACAGTCCTTATGGATAAAAGTTATTATATTGGGGAGATTCAAAACCAATTACAGGATAAAAGTACGTATAAAAAATTAAACAATAATCCAATTTTTTCCATACAAAAAGAAATAACTCACATATTGGATAAGGCACATAAAGATGGTGTTATCGATAAAAAATTGAAGGAATATTTATATGTACAAAATCCACGTACTCCAATTTTTTATACAGTCCCAAAAATTCACAAACATGACAAAAGGCCCCCAGGTAGACCCATTGTCTCAAGTATACAATCAGCATATTCTAACATTTCCATCTTTTTAGACAAAATTTTGCAACCAGAGGTTAACAAAATGTCATATTATGTGAAGGATACTAACCATTTTCTAGAAAGGGCCAGATCTCTTGAATTTGTGTCCAATAGGTATATATTATATACTATGGATGTAAAAAGTCCGTATACATGTATCAAACATGAGACAGGTATCGCTATTGTTATGAAAAATCTCTTGAACAACAATATATGCACAAGAAAACAGGGCATATTCATTGAAGATTTACTCAGACTTATACTCTTTTGGAACTATTTCCTATTCCAAGATGATTGGTATGTACAACTGAGAGGCACAGCCATGGGGTCCAGTGTTGCCCCATCATATGCCAATTTATTCATGAATGAAATTGAAGAACGCTTTATCTATGAAAATGATATATTTAAACAGTTTGGTTCAGTATGGTGGAGATATATAGATGATGTCTTTGGCATATGGTGGGGCAGCATTGGATCCCTGGAAGAATTTGTAAGGGAGGTTAATTCGTCTGTTGAAGGCCTGGAACTCACTATTACTTATAGTGAAGAAAGCATAACTTTTCTAGACACTAGAATAAGCAAAATAGGTAACACTTTAGAATTTGACTTATACACAAAAGATACTGACAAGAACACACTATTAAGGTTCGACAGCTTTCATCCCAGGCCATTGGTGGAATCACTCCCAAAGAGTCAATTGCTCAGAGTAAAGAGAATTGTGAGCAATGAACAGAAATGCAATCTGAGGATTGAGGAGATGTCCAATACATTTTTGAATAGAGGCTATCCAAAAAAATTAATTGAAGAAAAGAAAATTGATATTTTTCAAAGAAAACAAATAATGAGTAACCCTAAAGATAAGGACAATAGAATGGTATTCATTTCTCAATACAGTCCACTCAGCAAAGAAGTTTCAAAAAGTATATGTAAGCATTGGCATGTGCTGAGGGACTGTAATGAGAAGGTATCCATATTCAAGAACCCCCCACTCATAGCTCACAGGAGAGTAAAAAATTTGAGGGACCACTTGGTAAAATCTGATGTGGGCCCTAGTAAAATTAGTGTACAGTCCTGTATTACCAAGAAAAACTTAGGCTCATATCCCTGTCTTAACTGTATGAGTTGCAGTTCTATAATAAAAGGAACATTTTTTCACCACCCATATAAAGGTACAAAATATGAAATCAATGGCTACTATACATGTGATACCACTCACGTGGTATATCTTATTAAACGCCCATGTTCTTTGTTCTATATTGGCGAGACCACTCGCAAGGTGAAAGATAGAATGAGCCAACATCGCTCGAATATACGTTATGGCAATACTGAAGCACCAGTGTCAAGTCACTTTATTACAAAAGGGCATAATATTAGCCAGATGAGGTGGCAAGTCATAGATCATGTAAAAACTCAGAGGAACGGGCAGGACAGGGAGAAAGTTCTCAAACAAAGAGAATCTTGGTGGATACATAAATTGGAAACCATGATCCCTAAGGGGTTAAATAAAGAGTTGGATATGTCTGTATACCTGTAAAAAAGTAAAAAAAATAGTAGAATTGAGATAAATGTAGAAAACCCCCAATAAGCGGTTAATTTCAAATAAGATAAATAATATGTATATACATAATATGCTTTATACATGTAGCATTATTCAGTCCCTATAATGTAACAACTTTGTAACTCTTTCTTTGTTTTTAATATATCTGTTTTAATGTTGTATAGTTATACATGTGGTCACCACTAGATGGTGTCAGAGAGGCATTAAGTGATGAAAAATTGCCATTTGGCGCCAATACACAGGGTATAAAAGTTCACACATCACAGTATTAACCCATGCATGATTAAGGGAAATTAATCCCGAAACGTTGCTGTTTTATTGTGTCCTGAAATAAAAGAATTTGTCATTTGGAGTGCTGTGGACATTATCATCTTTGTGACTTCTGATAGGTGAATAGGCAGTTCACCGGTCTACACGAGCACCCACTTCATAGAAAGTGCTGTTTAATTCTACTTGTTTCCCGTGACATACTGAAGCAGAGCATGATCCCCTCCCTTCGGAAACTGGGCCGCAGGGCAGTATTATAACATGATAACGACCCCAAACACACCTCCAAGACTACCACTGCCTTGCTAAAGAAGCTGAAGGTAAAGGTGATGGACTGACCAAGCATATCTCCAGACCTAAACCCTATTGAGCATCTGTGGGGCATCCTCAAACGGAAGGGGAGCGCAAGGTCTCTAACATTCACCAGCTCCGGGATGTCATCATGGAGAAGTGGAAGAAGACTTCAGTGACAACCTGTGAAGCTCTAGTGAACTCCATGCCCAAGAGGGTTAAGAAAGTGCTGGAAAATAATGGTGGCCACACAAAATATTGACACTTTGGGCCCAATTTGGACATTTCCACTTATTATTATTATACTTTATTTATGAAGCGCCAAAATATTCCACAGCGCTGTCCATGAATACAATTAATTTCAATAAAACAATGATATAAAACTTGTAAGAGACAGGACAAAATTTACAAACACATACAGGAGGAATCGAGGGCCCTATTCTTGTGGGAACTTACAATCTAGAAGGGTAGGAGGATGAGGGAAATATTTATTATTGAGTTGGGTGGTAGGCTTCTCTGAACAGAAAAGTCTTCAGGGAGAATTTAAAGGAAGAAACATTAGGGCAATGCCTGACAGCACGAGGGAGAGTGTTCCAGAGGGTAGGTGCTGCACGACAGAAGTCCTGCAGTCTAGCATGAGAAGAAGTGATAGTTAGTGATGTCGCAAACCTAAAAATTTTGGTTAGCGAACGGCGGACTCAAACTTCCGCAACTGTTCGCGAACGGGCGAACCGGGCGAACCGCCATTGACTTCAATAGGCAGGCGAACTTTAAAACCAACAGGGACTCTTTCTGGCCACAATAGTGATGGAAAAGTTGTTTCAAGGGGACTAACACCTGGACTGTGGCATGCCGGAGGGGGATCCATGGCAAAACTCCCATGGAAAATTACATAGATGATTCAGAGTCTGGTTTTAAGCCATAAAGGGCATAAATCACCTAACATTCCTAAATTATTTGGAATAACGTGCTTTAAAACATCAGGTATGATGTTGTATCGATCAGGTAGTGTAAGGGTTACGCCCGCTTCACAGTGACAGACCAAACTCCCCGTTTAAAGGTACAGTCTACACCAGAATTTTTATTGTTTTAAAAGATAGATAATCCCTTTATTACCCATTTCCCAGTTTTGCATAACTAACACATTTATAATAATATACTTTTAACCTCTGTGATTATCTTGTATCTAAGCCTCTGCAAACTGCCCCTTTTTTCAGTTCTTTTGACAGACTTGCAGTCTAGCCAATCAGTGCCTGCTCCCAGATAACTTCTCGTGCACGAGCACAGTGTTATCTATATGAAATACGTGAACTAACACCCTCTAGTGGTGAAAAATGTTAAAATGCAATCTGAAAGAGGTGGGCTTCAAGGTCTAAGAAATTAGCATATGAACCTCCTAGGTTAAGCTTTCAACTAAGAATACCAAGAGAACAAAGCAAAATTGGTGATAAAAGTAAATTGGAAAATTGTTTAAAATTACATGCTCTATCTGAATCCTGAAAGTTTATTTTGGCCTAGAATGTCCCTTTAACGCACCGCAAACAACCGCAAACAGTCCATTTGCACAACCGCAAACTCCCCATTTGCACAAGGCTGGCACGCTGGCAGGCAGGCAACTGCAATTAGATTACACTAGCAGACTGATGTTTCACAGTCACAAAAGTTTTTTTTTAAAAATGTACACTACTGTTACAACAGATATGAGTGGTGGCACTAGTTGGCAAGTGGGCCTGGCACACACGCTGGCAGGCAGGGAACTGCAATTAGATTACACTAGCAGACTGATGTTTCACAGTCATAAAAGTTTTTTGTAAATAATTTACACTACTGTTACAACAGATATGAGTGGTGGCACTAGTTGGCAAGTGGGCCTGGCACACACGCTGGCAGGCAGGCAACTGCAATTAGATTACACTAGCAGACTGATGTTTCACAGTCAAAAAAGTTTTTTTTTTTTAAATTTACACTACTGTTACAACAGATATGAGTGTTGGCACTAGTTGGCAAGTGGGCCTGGCACACACGCTGGCAGGCAGGCAACTGCAATTAGATTACACTAGCAGACTGATGTTTCACAGTCAAAAAAGTTTTTTTGTAAAAATTTTACACTACTGTTACAACAGATATGAGTGGTGGCACTAGTTGGCAAGTGGGCCTGGCACACACGCTGGCAGGCAGGCAACTGCAATTAGATTACACTAGCAGACTGATGTTTCACAGTCAAAAAAAGTTATTTTTTTTTAAATTTACACTACTGTTACAACAGATATGAGTGTTGGCACTGGTTGGCAAGTGGGCCTGGAACACACGCTGGCAGGCAGGCAACTGCTATTAGATTACACTAGCAGACTGATGTTTCACAGTCAAAAAAGTTTTTTTTTTTAAATTTACACTACTGTTACAACAGATAGGATTGGTGGCACTGCAGGCAGGCAACTGCAATTAGATTACACTAGCAGACTGATGTTTCACAGTCAAAATTACACAGGCAAAAAAAAAAAAAAGACTGATGTTCTAGCCCTAAAAAGGGCTTTTTGGGGTGCTGTCCTTACAGCAGAGATCAGATGAGTCCTTCAGGACTGTAGTGGACACTGAATACACTAGCCTAGCTATCAATTTCCCTATAAAATCAGCAGCAGCTACACTATCCCTCCTCTCACTAAGAATGTAGGATCAGAATGAATCTAAAATGGCTGCTGTCCAGGAGCTGGGAGGGTCTGGGAGGGAGTGTCTGCTGCTGATTGGCTGAAATGTGTCTGCAGACTGTGAGATACAGGGTCAAAGTTTACTCAATGATGACGAATAGGGAGCGGATCGAACATCGCATATGTTCGCCCGCCACGGCGAACGCGAACAAGCTATGTTCGCCGCGAACTATTCGCCGGCGAACTATTCGCAACATCACTAGTGATAGTCGCAGATGCAAGGAGCAGGTCATTGTTGGATCTTAGTGGGTGGGCTGGAGTATACTTGTTTATTAGAGAGGATAGGTAGAGGGGAGCAGCGTTGGTGAGAGCTTTGTATGTAAGGGTGAGAATTTTGAATTTAATTCTGCTGTGAATGGGGAGCCAATGAAGGGACTTGCAGAGAGGTGCAACAGATACAGAGCGACGGGAAAGGTGGATTAGCCTGGCAGAGACATTTAGGATGGATTAAAGGGGGGAGAGGTGGGAAAGAGGAAGGGCAGTAAGTAGGTTATTGCAGTAGTCAAGTCGGGAAATAACAAGGGAGTGGATTATTTGCTTTGTGGTGTTAGTGTTAGAAAAGGGCGAATCTTGAAAATATTGCGTAGATGGTTGCGGCATGATGTAGAAAGTGATTGGATGTGGGGGAAGAAGGATAGATTTGAGTCAAGTGTAACTCTGAGGCAGCAGGCTTGGGGCGATGGGGAAATGGTGATGCCGTCAACAGGGATAGAGAAGTCAGAAGTTGGTGTAGAGCTTGAGGGGGGGATAAGAAGGAGCTCAGTCTTTGACATGTTAATCTTTAGGTGGTGAGAGGACATCCAGGAAGAAATACCAGATAAGCAGTCGCTGACATGAGAAAGGACAGAGGTAGTGAGTGCAGGAGTGGAGAGGTAGCCCTGGGTGTCATCAGCATAGAGGTGATATTTAAAGCCATAACTGTTGATAAGTTTACCCAGTGAAGAAGTATAAATGGAGAAGAGTAGTGGACCCAGAACAGATCCTTGAGGTACTTCAACAGACAGAGGCATTGGAGAGAAGGAGTCACCGGCAAATGACACAGAAAAAGACCTGTGAAAAATCCAGGAGTGAATCCAAGAAAGAGCAGTGTCTCAGAGGCCAAAAGAGCTAAGGGTCTGTAGGAGGAGGGGGTGGTCAACTGTGTTGAAGGCAGCTGAGAGGTCAAGTAAGATGAGTATAGAGTAGTGGCCAATATTTTTAGCAGGGAGAAGATCGTTAGTAACCTTGGTAAGGGCAGTCTCAGTTGAGTATTTTGGGCGGAATCCAGATTGCAGGGGGTCAAGCAAGGAGTTGGTGGACAGGAAGTGGGTTAGGCGATTGTAAACTAGTTTTTCAAGGAGTTTTGATGTTAGTGGAAGCAGTGATATGGGTTGGTAGCTTTCAGGAGAATTAGGGTCGAGGGAGGGATTTTTGAGTATGGGGGTGACTTTTGCGTGTTTGAAAGAAGATGGGAATGAGCCAGTAGAGAGAGATAGGTTGAAGATGTGAGTGAGAGCAGGATGAGCGTAGAAGACAGGGATGGTATTAGATGGGAAGGGATATGATTGAGCGGCAGGTTGTGAGGCGTGAGGAAGATAGTAAGGAAGAAACTTCATTCTCAGTGGCTGGATGGAAGATGCAGAGGGCGGCAGAGGGAGTAACAGGGCCTGTTGTTGGAATATTGCAGGTTGATGTTGGAATGTTGCTTCGGATAGTACGTGTTTTGTTTAAAAAGTAGTCTGCCAGGTCTTGAGCCAGGTCTTGAGCACTAAAGACAGATGGGGGGGGGGGGCAGGTGGGTAGAGGAGAGAGTTAAACGTGGAGAAGAGTCTTTTAGGGTTTGAGCAGAGAGTAGATATGAGAGAAGAGAAGTAGGTTTGCTTGGCTAAGTGAAGGCCAGAAGTATATGAACGAAGAATAAACTTAACATGTATGAATTCAGGTTCAGAGTGAGTTTTCCTTCATACACGCTCAGCAGTACGGGAGCATTTTTGCAAATAGCGTGTTTGCTGATAGTGCCAGTGCTGCAACTAACGGCGTGATATTTTGCGCAGTCATGGAGGGGCAAATGTGTATAGTGCAGAGGTGAGAGTTTTGTTATAGTGGGCTGTAGCAAGATCAGGGCAGGTTATATTGAAAGTGTGAGGGAAGAGATCTTGAATGATTTTTGAAAATTGGAGCGGATCCACAGCATGTAGATTTCTACAGGTGCGGGGACAGGATGGAGAAGTGGGTTTAGCTGTTGCATTAATATTATAGGTGACCAGGTGATGGTCTGAAATGGGAAAAGGGTGACAGGTGAGGTCAGATATAGAACAGAGGTAGGAAAATACCAGGTCGATGGAGTGTCCATCACAGTGAGTAGGGAATAGGGTGGATTGTGAGAGACCGAAGGAGGATGTGAGTGAAAGAAGTTTAGAGGCAGCAGGGGCAGATGGGTTGTCAATGGGAATGTTGAAGTCCCCAAGAATTAGGGTTGGTATATTTGTAGAAAGAAAGTGAGGAAGCCAGGTGGCAAAGTTGTCAACTAATCGGGAGTTCGGTCCAGGAGGACGATAGATGACTTTGAGGGAGAGGGGGGAGAACAGACGAATACAGTGGACTTCAAAGGAGGAGAAGGAGAGAGAT
Source organism: Bombina bombina (assembly GCF_027579735.1). Taxonomy (NCBI): domain Eukaryota; kingdom Metazoa; phylum Chordata; class Amphibia; order Anura; family Bombinatoridae; genus Bombina; species Bombina bombina. The sequence goes on from NC_069499.1 coordinate 487,109,187, forward strand.
GGGATTGGAGGTAGGTACTGATAAGTGCAGGAGGGGGAGAGCAGGATCCCAACACTGCTTCCACGTTTCTCACCTGGCCTAGGAGTATGGCTAAAGTGAAGACCACCATGTGTGAGAGCAGCAGTGGAAACGGTGTCGGAAGAAGATTTTCGGTAATTTCTAAAAGGGTGAAAGCATTTGATATAAACAGGTCATGAATGGTTGTAAGTTTGTTGCAGACAGAGCAAGAGTTCCATAGTGCACAAGTGAAAGGAGTGTGTGCGTATGGGATGCATTGGATGGAAATTAAGTTATGTGTGTTGCTTTTATTAAAGTTTCTATAAGGCGTGTGTGATTGGGTAATGGTGGGAATGAGGGTGGGCCCAGGATTTGGAGAGATGTTGCCTGATGCTAATAACAGCAAGATGGAAAGTAAGAGTTGTAGAGAATGAGATTTATAGCAGTGGGGGAATTTCTGTGAGGTGGTGCAGTTTAGGGACATGGATTTTAAAATAGAAAGTAGTTCATGAGAGCTAAGGTAAGGAGAGAGGGGCCTATATAAACTGCATGTGGAATAGTCATGAGACTGTTAAAAGGAAAGGCAGCCCTGAAAACATAGAAGAATATTAAGTGCAAAAGATTGTTTTTGAAATTAAAATATTTAGCTTGCCTCAAATAATCTTCATATCTTGTTCAATTCTTGTATAATTCTTAGTGCTGCCACTTAAAGATGGTAACTTAGACAGATGGGAGCTTAGAGAGATGGAATGCTCTGCAAATGCTCAGACCCCAGCAAATGCTCTCCCCTAGCTGGTTTTAAAAGTATAGGGCTTCAGCAGACAGCTGAGTTACAGGGGTTAAGAACAGTGAAATACATCCAGCAAAAAAACAGAGGTTTTAAAGGGATGTACCTGAAAGTAAATGAGAAATAGCAGGGTTAGATTCAGTAGAACAAAAAATTGAAGAAAGGCAGCACTCCGGTGAAAGATAAGATTAAAAACTAAACTTTATTATTGCATGATTACGCGTTTCGTGCTCTGCAGCACTTAATCAGGGGGTCTGGGATTTGCTCCCACACATATTTTTTCTACTTTCAAGACATTGCTAGATGTTAATAAATTTATACGAAAGTTAACACTTACTTGGCATCCAGTCATTCCCACTGCATCAGAAAAGGTCCTACTGGGGTTACCACTGTTACCAGGTAACTGCTCTGGTGGTGGTGATTGTTTCTGGGTAGGGCTGACTGTAGGCGCATGCACCAGAAAGCTGGAGTGGCAGGCACGTGAGGATTTGAGCATTTGTGCAGCTGCATACACTGCTCTCTTCCGTCTTGAGGCTGGGTGACTCATCTGACACTGTATCCATGCAGCCTTGGGCAGACAGCATCCAGTCTGCTGGTCCCCTTAGCCCTGCTCTTTCTGCTGTGGCCCTAAGATCAACTAACTGAAGTTTGTTAGGGGAACAGTGCTTTGTAGAAAGGTGTCAGTGGGAAGAATAAGTAAGTGCACACACGCCCCGCCCAATGCAGCATTGTCTAGTGCAGGGTGAGAGGGAACTTGTTCCTAGCAAATAAGTGACGTGCTGCTGTGGCTGATGTATAGTGTCATGCTGATACTTCACACATTAATGTAAGGTTTATTTTTATAGTTTTTGTTTTCTCTGTCGCAGATTTTACAGCTTCCCAAAGTAGTTCTGCTGTTCCAGTCATTAAACGTATATTTGTCTGCACCTCCATGCTTCATCCTCAGTCTTTACCTTGCTTTGCTCCTGTTGACTGCCCTAAATCTCTTTAACCAGCTAACCTCACACCAGATTCACATTCAAAAGAATATTAAATGAATCCACAGTGGAGGAATTTATATATTTATTTACTTATTAGTACTGCTTAGGTCCAGTTTCAAAATTTGCAATTTATTTCATTTTTTTAAAAATGATTAGCCCAGCAGGGCTAATCATTTAAAAAAAAAAAAAAAAAAAAAAAAAATTGATTTAGTTGTTTTTTGGGATGTTAGGGTGGAGAGCGAAATTGCATGGGGTGGGGGGAAAGAAATGTTTTGCCCAGGGTCCAGTCAATATTAAAGACTGCCCTGGAGGTCATCATTTGAATCTTTATCATAAAAAGTGGAAAAGGATATTTCAGCAAAAGGGGCTTCAATAACAATTTGTCTAAAATAGAACGTTTAGCATTAAAAGAATTACAAGGTAACCCTAATATTGTCATCCGTTCATCCGACAAAGGTGGTAATGTCATTGTATTAAATAAGATTCAATATTTAAGTGAAGCCATGAGACAACTTAATGACACCAGACAAATAGACGTTTATCCAGAGACCCTACCCTAGTTTTCAAGAGAGAGCTAGAACAGAAATTGGATGATGCTGTGTCCTTAGGGATAATGACAAGGGAGGAGGCTAATTTTCTGGTTCCCAGTTTTCCATCACACCCATTTTTCATAATTTACCCAAAACACATAAAAATCTAAAGGAACCCCCTTGCCAATACATTATATCTGGGATTGGGTCTTTGTTTGAACTGCTGTCTGAGTGGGTTAATTCAATTCTACAACCACTGGTACAGGACCTCAGCAGTTACTTGAGAGACTCAGGTTATTTAAAGTCAATCCTAGATAAAACTGGGTGGAACATGGGTTATAGGTGGGTGGTTGTGGATGCAACTTTATTTGAGTATCCCTCACAATTTATGTATCCAAGCAATTACGTTTTTCCTAGATAATAGGACTAATTATTTGTTAGAATTTAAGTTGTTCTTGTGTGACATCATTGAATTTTTACTTACCCATAATTTCTTTTTATTTGTTGGTAACTACTACTTACAGGTTTGCGGTACTCAGAGATCAATCCCTTCCGTGAGAATATTGTTCTGTTTATGAGATTTATTGATGATTTGATCTTTATTGTAAAAGAACCATTTGAATTTTGTAGATTCTTAGAGTTTATCAATAACAATAATCTAGGATTGAGGTTCACGGGAAAAACAGGAATCCAGAACTCAATTTCTGGATTTAACTCTGATTGGATCAGAAAAATAAAATGTGATTATAACTGACACCTATGGAAAAGCTACCGCAGGGAACACCATTTTACATGCAAAGTCATGTCACCCACGACATCTTATCACCTCAATACCCAAAAGCCAATTTTTGAGGTTAAAAAGAAATACAAACTCACAGGGGCTTTTTGAATATCAGGCCATGGGTTTAATTGAAAGATTTAAAATCAGGTGATAGATATGATGAAAAGGATCTATTAAGAACCTTGAAGGAGGTGAAGGAAATGCCTACAAAAATTATTAGAAGCTGCAATCGTAGAAAAAAACAGAAACTTTGATAATTATACAGTGGTGTTTTCTACTCATTGCAATTTGGTGACATTTGTAAAATATTGAAAAACAATCTTCCGATTTTAAAAGGTGATACATTGATAACCCCTTTGATAGACAAATTTAAATATGTCTCTAAGAAACCACCTACTCTTGGGAGCAGACTGTCGCCATGTTTGGTGAGTACACAGAATAAAGGTTCCAAAAAATGGCAAAAAAGAAAAGGCACTTTTAGATGTATGTACATTATGTATGTATTGGGTACTTGTAAAGCGTGGCTAATCACCGTAAGAGTCTCAAGGCGCTGCTCATTTTATCAACCTCGGAAGGATGAAAGGCTGAGTGGACCTCGCCGGGGATCGAACCTGCAACCCTTGGGTTGTTAGAGAGCTCAGCCACAGTGCTTTAGCATGCTGACCTATCTGTCCGGCCAGACGTGGTGTCAGGTGATGTTGAACCTGTGAATTAATTACATCAGATGATAAGTTTAATAGCTATGTTACTCAGGAAGAATTTCCAATAAAACATTATGCCAATTACAGTACTGAATACATGGTTTATCTCTTAGAGTGCACCATTTGCCATGAGCAGTATGTAAGACAAACCTCACCAAGTTTGAGGTCAAGGATAGGTGAACATAAAAGGGAAATAAAAAACTATGTAAAAGAATCAAGTATGGCACTTCATTTGAATGGTTTTAAATTTTTGAATACATCTAAGTTTTCTGTTAAGGTCATTGATATCTCATATCCTCCGTTGAGGGGTGGTAACAGAATTAAGGCTCTTTCGAAAAATGAGGTATATTGGATTTATACATTGAAAACCAAAACACTTTTGGGGTTGAAAAAAGAATGAGACAGTTACTTTGTGGACTAGTAATTTTTTTGATCATTGTCTGATTTATATGAATTTCTGTATTCAGGTATCACTTTTGGAATTTAGGTGGTGATAATTTAGTCATAGTATAGGATTTTTTAACTCAGGTGGACTTGGTCCAATAATGTAATGTTTTATTATACATTGCCAAGTTTATATTTATACTTACATCTATATTTATTCTTTAAATTATATTTACATTTGTACTGACATTTCCATTAGTGACTAAGTATGACCAAATCTTACTTTGATAATCACCAGTTACTAACTTATAACTGCTGTATAATTGACTATTGAGTGCTGTGACTTGTTAACAACATTTATTTAAATAAGGTATACGTAATTTTTTTCGTGTATAGCAACATTTCACAAAGGTATTTATATACTGTACTATGATTGTTGTTTAAAGTACAATTCATAATGTGATATTTTGCTATGCGTTAATTATCTTTCTGTGTGTTAAGCCTTATTTATATTTGGTGTATTTGTTATGCACTGTGTTTTTTTGTTTTTTTGTTGTTTTTTTTTTAAATGCTTTATTGCAAAACCAATTTTAAAATACAATTCGTTCAAGTCTTTAGATGCAAGATATAGAGACTAGATATATAAACAGTGGCAAGTAAGTGCTTGTCCAGTCAAAATAAGATAATAGTAACATTTTTAACAAAAGATTAAACAGGAAACTAAAAAAAAAAAAAAAGAAAAAAAAAAAAGGAGGCCTAAAAAAAAAAAACTAAAAAGAAAATAGGCTAGGATAAACGAAACTATGCTATGCTATGACAGAATTTGCTGAAGCAACTTATGCCTTTAAACTTGTATTAATATGTTATATTCCTTTTAACAAAAATGTGTCATACATGAATAGTATTTCTACTGTGAGGCTTCAGATATTCATTTGTTGCCTATAGTGTTAACACACTTTGGGATATAACAGAAATATATTAGGGATATATTGGGAGTTTATTTGAGGATATGTTATTAAGAGGACGGACTATAGAGAATAGAGAATAAAGTGAGAAAAGAAAGAAAGAAAATAAATACATGAATCAATTCCTGCTCCTAACTGACAATTTGGAGTAAACAATTATTTTAAACAATTGGTTTCCATAGTAAGCATTAGTTTCCAACGGTATATATAAAATATCTAAAAGTGGAAACTAGATAAATTTAAATGAAATTGTCCAAAATGTGGAATAAACCTATGTCAAACTTTGGTAATTTCATATAAATATAAGTACTTTCATGTTGTTATTATTACATGTTCTCATTAGTATTGCTTGTGGAGTAATCCCTCATACACATTATTTCCAGAAATTAATTAAGTCAAATTAAGTCCAAAGGGCCATCTTGTACCTAACTTTAGTATCCAGAATACTTCTTCCCTTGCCAAAAGTGACAATCTATCTCCTCCCCTAACTGGAGGTAAAATGTGTTTGGCAATTGTCCATTTCAGTGTACTGGGACTTTTATTGTGTATTTGGCAGAAATGTGTGATTAGTGGTTGTGAGGGTGCCCAGTTTTATGTTATTGACGTGCTCCCGAATTCTTGATCTGACCTCCCGTGTGGTCATACCTACATATTGTAGGTTACATTCTGAGCACGTCAATACATAAACCACATAAGTGGCTCTGCAGTTGTAACATCTATCATGGATAAAGTGCTCACTCGTTGTAGTACTGATAAATTCATTACCGGGAGAAAGATGTTTACAGGCAATGCAGTCATTGTAATGGCATCTATAGACTCCCTTTGTGTTTAACCATGAGTTATTGATTCTGTTATTAGTACTGCAAAGTGTGGGAGCTACCTTGTTTCCTATAGTAGTGCCCCTTTTGAATGCAAACCGGCAGCCTTTCCTTACTGTGTCAGCCAAACCTTCATCAGCCATTAATAGTGGAAAATGTTTGGAGATGATATCACAAATTTCCCCAAACTGATCACTATATTTTGTCAGAAATGTAGTTTTCTGTACCTGTCCCTTAGTGAGTGTTCTATTACCTTGTGTTAGAAGGGAATCCCTGTCTCTTTTGCTCACATCCTTCTTTATGGCATGAACCATAGACTTAGGATAATCTCTAGAGACTAGCCTCTCAGTAAGTTCCTTCGCTTGAGTCTCATAAGAGGATTTGGTAGAGCAATTTCTTAAGGTCCTCACAAACTGTCCCTTGGCTATTGCCTTGAATACCCTATTAGGGTGATTACTTTTTGCGTGTAAGATGGTATTCTTGGCTGATGGCTTTCGGAACACACTCATAGTTATGCTGCCTCTCACTCCTCCTGATGCCCCAACCAAGGTTACATCTAAATAATTGATACTCTTAGTGTTAAACTCAAAAGTGAAGCTTAAACCAATGTTGTTATTGTTGAGTTCTTCAACAAATTGGTTGATCTCAGTTGTACCACCTTGCCAAATTACCAAAAGATCGTTGATAAATCTTTTGTAGAAGGTAATATTTGATCTGAACTGAGTTCTACCTCCAAAGATGTGGGACTGCTCCCACCACCCCATGAAGAGGTTGGCGTAGGAGGGGGCAAACTTGGCACCCATAGCAGTCCCACATCTCTGGAGGTAGAATGCACCATCAAAACTGAAATAATTATGAGTTAATAAATAACTTGTGACCCGTAGTATAAAACTACATTGTTCATCTTCAAATTGGCCTGATCTAGCCTTGATACCTTCTTTGTGTGGTATGGAAGAGTAGAGTGATTTTACATCTATGGTTAACCAAACATTGTTCTCATTCCAACCTTCATCCTTTAGTAGGCTTAGCAAGTGTTTAGTGTCTGTTAGATGGCTTTGTAAACCCTCCACAAAAGGCTGGAGTATTGCATCCAGCCATTGTGAGAGCCTTTCTGTGAGTGAACCAATCCCACTAATGATAGGTCTACCATGGATCTCAGGTCCAGGTTTGTGAATTTTGGGCAGATGATTGAATGTGGGTCTGATAGGGAACTTGACTTGTAAATAGTTGTAGGTATCATCATCAAACATCCCTATTTCTCAACCTTCATCAAATATATGTTCCAATTCATGTTTGAATTCATCTGTAGGATCTTTCCTTAGCAGGATGTATTGTTTTTCATCCATAAGCTGTCTCTTGGCCTCATTGATGAACTGGCTTTTGTTCATCACTACTATAGAGCCGCCTTTATCTGCGGCTCTTATGACCAGATTTTCATTGTTCTGTAGCCCTGTCAGGGCTTCTCTTTCTTTTAGTGACAGATTCGCTTTTTTCTTTTGAGAACCATTCTTAGATGTAAGTGCAGTGAGGTCAGCCTCTACTCTTTTTTGAAAGATTTCCAAAATGTGACCCCTGCTCTGTATGGGGTAAAACGTGGAATTACCCTTAAATCTGGGTAAGGTAAGAGTATCAGATGGCCCCACCGCTCTTTGAGCATGCAGCTCCTCTAGGGCTATCACATTGCAATCTTCACTAAAAGTGAGGTTGGGTTTGATGGAGAAATTTACTCTGTCACTTGCAGTGTCTTGTGTGTCATGTTTGAAGTGCTTTTTTAGTGTTAAGGTTCTGATTAATTTATTTACATCAAGTAGTGTTGAGAATAGATTAAAGTCAGAGGTGGGAACGAAACTAAGACCTTTCTTTAGGACTTTTATTTTTATATCTGTAAGTGTATAATCAGATATATTAATAACATTATCACTCATTGGTACTTTGTGTAATACCCCCTTTTCTGATTCCTCTGAGGATATCTGTTGGATCTGGCTGGGTCTGATGTTCCCTGATTTGGTGTTGGTGTTTGGGGGTCCTGTTTGTTTGATGTGCTTGCCCCCCCCCCTCCTGACCAACTGGGCCCAAACAAAAAACCTTCTCAATGTCACTACTTTCTTTGTTTCTAGTGTCTTTAGTCTCATTAGATGGTACATATTTACTGCTTTGTCCTATTTTCTCATTGTCTTGAGGAGAGGGAGGTGTTTGAACCAAGATTGATTTTATCTTAGGTTTAACTACAGGGATTACCTGTGTATCTAATGTATGGGTAGGAGTAGGAGCTTGAATATGGTGTGGTTCCTTTGCATTAGGGCGTTCATAATCACCTTCAGAACTAGAGTAACCATCAGTGGACTCTGCCTCACTGTCACTGAATCTTACTCTTTTGTTGTCTGATTGATACATACCTCTGCCCCTCCTCCCTCTCCCTCTACCTCTTCTACCACTATGTCCTCTATTGTAAAATTGATAATTTCTAGTTGAAGATTTATCCCTCTTATTCCAAATGTACACTCTATTAAGATCATAATCTGTTTGGTCTCTAATATATTTCTTATGTTTGATTTCTCTAGCAACAATCTTTTTGCTTTCCATAATACTGTGTTGACAAGATATTTCACATTTCAAGAAATCTTCCAAATCCTTCCTCTTATTCAGTTCAGACTGAGTTTACCTTATCTGAACCACTATCTCTTTCAACAAAACAGACTTAAAATCAATTTGTTGAAGAAGCTCAACAATAACAACATTGGTTTAAAGCTTCACTTTTGAGTTTAACACTAAGAGTAATCAATTATTTAGATGTAACCTTGGTTGGGGCATCAGGAGGATGTGAGAGGCAGCATAACTACGAGTGTGTTGCCGAAAGCCATCAGCCAAGAATACCATCTTACACGCAAAAAGTAATCACCCTAAGTAGGGTATTCAAGGCAATAGCCAAGGGACAGTTTGTGAGGACCTTAAGAAATTGCTCTACCAAATTCTCTTATGAGACTCATGCGAAGAAGTATTCTGGATACTAAAGTTAGGTACAAGATGGCCCTTTGGACTTAACAGTGAATTTGACTTAATTAATTTCTGGAAATAATGTGTATGAGGGATTACCCCACAAGCAATACTAATGAGAACATGTAATAATAACAACATGAAAGTACTTATATTTATATGAAATTACCAAAGTTTGACATAGGTTTATTCCACATTTTGGACAATTTCATTTAAATTGATCTAGTTTCCACTTTTAGACATTTGATATATACCGTTGGAAACTAATGCTTACTATGGAAACCAATTGTTTAAAATAATTGTTTACTCCAAATTGCCAGTTAGGAGCAGGAATTGATTCATGTATTTATTTTCTTTCTTTATTTTCTCACTTTATTCTCTATTCTCTATAGTCCGTCCTCTTAATAACATATCCTCAAATAAACTCCCAATATATCCCTAATATATTCCTGTTATATCCCAAAGTGTGTTAACACTATAGGCAACAAATGAATATCTGAAGCCTCACAGTAGAAATACTATTCACGTATGACACATTTTTGTTAAAAGGAATATAACATATTAATACAAGTTTAAAGGCATAAGTTGCTTCAGCAAATTCTGTCATATACTAAGATAAGCATTGATTTAGATTGAATAGGATTTAATCCAATATGTTTAACGTATATGCAGCAAAGTGGGTGTGTTTTGTTTTATCCAATAGGAAGTGATCTTTGCCTTTTTAAAACACAGAGGGATGGTCACTAACTATGCTATGACTACGGCGAGGAGAGCCAAAACGCATCAGCAGTAGTGACCACCACCCCGTGCTGCAGCTCTGAGAACTGTAACCCAAGTGCTGTTGCAATTTGTTTTATTCAAATAAAGTTTTGGAAAGGGATTTAACAAGACACCGGGACTCCTGACTCTTTCTCCTTACAATTGTCCTGAACAGCAAGGAGTTTCCGGCGTGTTCTCGCTACCTGTACCCCCTTGGACCACCACGGACGATCACGGAGCGGTGACATGAAAGTGACGTCACCAACGCTCGACACAGGCACACGCTCACGGACGCAGCCACGGGCAACAGGTTGACTTGACGAGGGGATGTGAGCGGCATTAGCCGGATCCCTGCAGGAAGCGGATTGGAGTTATTGGACCGTGCACCAGACGAATGTGGGCAAGTGAGTTGCAAAAGTTGCAAAAGTTGCAAATGTGCGTAATAATGCCTGAGAAACTGTGAGATAATTTACATCTATATTTACATGCCTGGGTGGTTTACAAGAGAGAAGTACTTTGCGGTCCGACATACGGAAAGGAGAAAACAAACTTTGTGCAATTATGCTAAAACATTGTCCTCCTCCTCCCAAACCCCCCCACCCCCTGCCTCAAAGTTAATTTAAGTGGAATTGATTGGGTAAGTATGATTTGATTTATTTGATTTTTGTATTCTGTACCCATAAAATTACAAACTTCCCCAGATCTTGGACATAAAGCTCAAGATTGTTTATGCGTTTGTAGTCATATGCCTCCAGGATTGCATATCTCATCAACATATTTTTAAGCTGCTTAATAGTAGGGAGTCAATTTTTGACCCAGTTTTTAAAGATCAGTGTTCTCATTTTCAAAATTGTTAACTGAATGAATTTGCTATTTTGACCACATTCTAGGTGTTTAGTAAGGAATATTATATTTACTCCGGATAGTGAGATCTTTATCTCAAGGATACAAGATAGCAAGAATTCTACCTTTGCCCAGAGTTGTAACTGTCTAGGACAGGAGTAGATTAAATGTATTAAGTCTGGGTTGGGTTTTGAACATTTAATACATGTATTCTCTATTTCCTTGTTCCACTTCTGTATCCTCTTAGGGGTCAAGCAATCCTGATGAATAAGTCTTAGATGCGATTCCCTAGTGGACATGGTTCTATCTAATTGGTATAGAGTCCCCAAGCTTTTTTGTATAATTTTTTTATCACTGCATATCGGTAGGATTTTATCCCATTTAGCGTATAGCTCATCTATCTGGTGCTGCTCTAATGAAAGTAATAATAATTTGTAAATAACTGATAGTGATCCTGACATTGCTTTTGAGTAATCTAAAAGTGGATGTTTTTTAAAAAAATTAGTCTGGAGCAACTTGGATAATTGAATTTAAATAGTGTTTTGCTTTCATGAAATGGAAGCTGTTTTTAGATGGAACCTTATACTGCTCCTGGAATTCTATAAAGTTGTATATATGTTTAGACTTAGAGTCGCACAAGTGTCCAAGGTTATTTACCTGAAGTTCCTTCCATTTTTTAAACACTTTGTACTTTAAACCTGGTGGAAATTGGGTGTTCCCTAAAAGGTAACCATTTTTAACATTTAGCTTCTATATGCAACAATTTCATGGAGGCCCTTCAAGCCTTAAAGGGACAGTCTACACCAGAATTTGTATTGTTTAAAAAGATAGATAATCCCTTTATTACCAATTCCCCAGTTTTACATAACCGACAGTTATGTTAATATACTTTTTACCTCTGTGATTACCTTGTATATAAGCCTCTGCAGACTGCCCCCTTATCTCAGTGCTTTTGACAGACACACAGTTTAGCCAATCAATGCATACTCCTACATAACTCCTCGGGAGTGAGCACAATGTTATCTATATGACACACATGAACTAGTACTGTCTAACTGTGAAAAACTTTCAAAATGCTCTGAGCTAAGAGGCGGTTTTCAACAGTTTAGAAATCAGTTTGAGCCTAGCTAGGTTTAGCTTTTGAAAAATACCACCAAGGGAACAAAGCAAATTTAATGATAAAAATCAATTGGAAAGTTGTTTAAAATGTCATGCCCTATCTGAATCATGAAAGACTGTCCATTTAAGAATATCTCATAACAAGGGATGTTGATAGATTTCTTTACCTAATTCTTTACTGGAAGCATGGAGAAAAAAGTTCGAGGGAGAGAGGCTCACAAAGTCTTATTGTCTAGATTACATTTTGTATACTTAGTGGTTTGAAATACCCAATCTAGTGGAAATTTAGAAGAGTAGCATAATTATAGTGCAGTAACTTAGGTAACGCTAATCCCCCTCTAATATAGGGGAGGTATAGTTTACTTAGTTTAATCCTGGGCTTTCTACCTTGCCATAAAAAGTATCATAATGCTTTAGTGAGGTTTTTAATATCCTGGTGTTTGATTAATAATGGAAACATTCGTAGAGTCTACAGAATCTTTGGGAGAACAAACATTTTATAAGCTGCTATTCTGACAGATAGTGAAAGAGGGAAGCTATTCCAACACTTTTAATTGTTGTAACACTTTTACTAATTTATTAATACTATTATCTAAGATCTTCGTTATATTATCTTTATACCAATCCTCTGGCGAGGAAGACAAAAAATCCACAAGTATTTTAGGAGGTGTGTTTCTAGAAAGGGATGATTAATATTAGATTTGGACTTTTTTTCTTAAATTTGATGCGAGAGGTTCCAGAACCAAGTCAAAGAGGAGTGGTGACATCGGACAGCCTTGCCTAGTCCCCCTATATAGTGGGAAAGACGATGATATGTTGTTATTTATCAAAAGAGTGGCATTAGCATCAGAATATACATTAAAAATTAAGTCTAGAAAGTTGCAATAAAACCCAAATTTGACTAAAGTTTGGTGCAAAAAGTCCCATTCCACTTTGTTGAAGGCCTTCTCTGCATCTATTGATAGGAGGAAGGCCTCCGGCAGAGCAGGGGAGTCACTTCTCTTTAACTCATCTCTATAATGACAGATAACAGGTTTCATTTTCCTAATGTTGTTTTTAGAAGTCCTTCCTTTCACAAACCCCACCCGGTCAGGGTGTAATAATTTGAGAAGAATTACTTTTACTCTGTCTGCCAATATTTTCATAAAGATCTTGTAGTCCAGATTTAGTAGTGAAATTGGTCTATAAGATGTAACTTCCTCTGGATCTTTATCTTCCTTGGGGATTAAGATTATATTTGCACCTTTAAAGTGCTCTGTGATCTTAGTATTGTGACAATAATATTGATTGTATAGGGTTTTCAAAAACGGGGTAATGTTCTCTCTCATCATGGCATAAAACTCTATTGATAGGCCATCAGGGCGCAGGGCTTTTCCTTTCCTCGTTGATTTGATGACATTGTTTATCTCTTGAGTTGAAATTGGTCCAATATCTAGTTCTTCTTTTAACATTTTTAACATTTAATTCATTAAAAAAGTTTGTTATATCTGTTTTTAAAGGTTTCTGGGAGGAGTACAGTTCCCTGTAATATATTTTAAATAAGTCTTTGATATCCTCAACCTTATTGGTAATTCTGTCACCATCCCTTATAATTTGGATCGGTTTCCTCTTATTAGTCTTTTTAGACTTGAAAGATATTTACCTATTTTATTGACAAATCTATTGAATTGAGCCATGTTCCTATTAATGTTTTCTTGCGCTATGCTCAGTAAGAATAGTTCTCTCTCTTCTTTACATGCGAAATACCTATCTCTGTTGATTCTATTGGAGACATTTTTAAAAGCTGAATAAGCTAGTGTTAAGTTGAGTGCTAGTTTCGTATCTCTTTCTTGTTGAGCCTTTTTTAGAGTCCTTACATAATTAGTAATTTATGCTTTTAAAGTGGCTTTATCTACCTCCCAAAAAATTGTAGTTTTGTCTTTATGTTCCTCATTATTAATACAATATTCCTTCCATCCCTTTTCCAAAAAAGAGTTAAACTTGGCTGAATTCAAGTGAATGTAAATTTTGATGATAAAGTGCTCGGTTTTTAAAAATTTGAATAAAACAGGGGCACTTTAATTCATCAAAATTTACATTTCACTCGTGTTGTGAAAATACCTTTTAATCTTGGCAGCCACTCCAGCTTCCTCCGTCATTGCAAGCCTCTTCCTACGTCAGAAATTACGGATTGTTCATCCTCCAATCACAGCTTTCACCCCAGGGGAATCAGTGTCTGATTCAACGCCGTAATTGGAGGAAGCTGGATTCCACATTTTAGACCCAAGAAGAGGCTTTGCGACAGGCGGAGGAAGCGATGCAGCGGCTGTCAAGATTAAAAGGTAAGTATTTTCACAACATGAGTGAAATGTATATTTTGATGAATTAAATTGCCCCTGTTCTTAATCGAATTTTTAAAAACCGGCACAAAATTTACATTTCCTTTAACTCTATGAACCAATCGATCTGACAGTAAGAATATATCTAAACTAGATAATGTATTTTGGGTTTTAGAAATACATGTGTATTCTAGACAATTTGGATTAATCAACCTCCAAATGTCCATCAAATTAAATTGGGACTGAAAAGATGAGAAAATTCTTGTTTCATGTTGTATTTGTGCTTTCCTTATATTACTAGGTTTCTTAGTAAGAGATACTTTTTTCCTATCTAGATGGCAATTAGGTGTGGCGTTAAAATCTCTGGCTAATATGGTATTGGTTTCTGGGAACTTATTTAGTATGTTATTAATTTTCCTCCAAAATTTGCAGTCCGTATTGTTAGGGCCATAAATATTTCCTATAAAGAAGTCCTTTCCGTATAACGTTAACAATAGGAATTGGAATCTTCCTTCTTTGTCATTTATTGTTTGTTTTATTGAGTATTCTAGATTTTTGCTAATTAGAATTGCTATACCTTTAGCTGCTCTAGTATATGATACTGAGATCTCTCCGACCCACTTTGTTCTTAGCTTTAAATGTTCTGTTTCGGAGAGATGTGTCTCCTGTAAACATTTATTTTTATTATTATTATCAGGTATTTGTAGAGTGCCAATAGGTTCCGCAGCAATATGAACATGGGTGGTATATAAAAAACGATTACAGGGATCAAATGGGTGAAGTGTCCTGCAGAGAGTTGCACTGTTGTAGTCGGCTCTTATGAAGGTGGACTACAAACAGCTGGGCTCATAGGCTTACATGCTATGGGGTTTAAGGGGATATCAGTGGAGATAGGAAGGTTAGTGTAGGTTGTAAGCGTCCCTGAACATATGATATCTGCATTTTTCTTACCTAGATAACTTACAATAGCTTTCCTTTTAATTGGGGAATGGATGCCTCCTACGTTCCAGGAAATGATTCTATCTATTACTTAGTCAAGGACATTATCTGTATTCCATTCCGAGAGTGGTGGGCTGAGGTGGTGTGCCGCGAGGCAGGAGGCAGCAAAAGAGGAAAAATTATACATTCTGGGACCAGCATTAACAATATTATGCAATCAATGCAAACAAATATAATACACATAATTCTTTGTATGCTTTTTCTTAGAATACCCTTGAAATCAGTCATATATTCAAGCTGCCCCCCTAGATTAGTAACATTCTACACTCTATAAATCGCTCTTCCAAATTTTTACCCTTTTAATTATCTAGAAAAATACACGTTATTGACCTTGAACAGCTACAGTGAATTTTGAGGACTCTCAGTGAAGTGTGTGCTTAAAGGGATGTTAACCCCAATATTTTTCTTTTATGATTCAGACAAAGAATACAATTTTAAACAACATTCAAATTTACTTATATTATCTAATTTGCTTCATTCTATAGATATCCTTTGTTAAAGAAATAGCAATGCACATGGGTGAGTCAATCACATGAGGCAAATATGTGCAGCCACCAATCAGAAGCTACTGATCCTATCTAGAAATATGTAAACACAAGAGAGGCGCCCAAATGTGTGTATCTGTTTTGAAAGATGGCTATAGCAGCAGTAATTCTTTGCACAGGGTACTCACAATTTCACAGAGCACACCTTTGTGCTTGTAGACGCAGGCTGGCTATCAGAGCTAACCAGCTAGCTCCCTCCGGTCTCAGTTTCCTTTCAATGCAGATGTATGGTAGTGGAAATCTCACCAAGTAAGGATCAAAGCCACGGAATAAAATCAAAGTCTTTTATTATTTTGACAAGTAGCTTGAAAACAGTATAATCCTTCAGGTGAGCATATGCCAATATGCTACGCATTTCTCAGCTCTAACGGCCGTTTCATCAGGCATATTTGACAACAAACATTGCTAGGCTTATATTGCCGTTAACTACCATACATCCTAATTTCATTGGACCCTCCCTAATAGGGTGTGTGTGTCTTAACCTTTCGGCATCTACTGGGACTGGGGTTGTGTATTCAAAACTCCCGCTGCACTTAATTTGCTTTTTAATTATTTCGTAACTTGAGCTCTGGGCCTTTGCTGTATCTATAAGCTATTTGAAGACTGTTAGCTTATCTGGTATCATGCTGATAGTGCTACTAAATATCTAGTGTATATATGTATATCATTAACAAAAATCATAGCGTTATTATAATCCCAAGTACTGTGCTACTAAGAAATAAGTTTTGCATTAATATGTGACTATATAACATAACTAACCAATTTATATGAACTTATTTGATTAAAATCTGGATCTGACATTTTCTGCCAAATGCATAAAGCTGTCGCTAAAAATAACAAAAAGAAAGTTGTTTAAAATGGTATTCTTTATCTGAATCATGAAAGAAAAATGTTGGGTTTAATGTCCCTTTAAGGAGCACCCTCAACTGCTTTTAGCCTAACTTTTTCTTTTCTTATTCTTTTCCTTTCCTTAGCAGAACATAAGACAGTGATATACCCTATTAATCTTAAAATACGATAATCAATTAAGTATGCTCTCCTTCCTACTTAACAAAAGTATTATACAGTGTAAATCTTAAAGAACACGACAATAGTACGTTTTTACAAAATAATTTACACCCTCAGTGTGGTGTATGCCTAACTTTAAGGACTCTCAGTAAAGTGTGTGCTTAAAAAGCTCCTTCATTAACCAAACATAAAACAATAATATATATCAGTAAGGAGTGTGCTCTTCATACTACTTGACAAAAGTAGAATACAGTGTAAATCTTAAAAAAAAAATTAGTGTACAACTTTGATCCTGAGAAACTGTAGTGAGTTTTAAGAACTTTCAATAAATCTTGAAATGCAGTAGTGCGAAGAAAGAGAAAAAAACAACACATGTACGGGTAAAAATAGGACAGGGACTCAAAAAAAAGGGGGAGTCACCTTAACAGTTTGATTATATTTCTTTTTCTAAGAAGCTGCGGGCCTGCTCAGGTGTCTCCTTTTAGAAGAGGTTTCATATTAAAAAAAAGTCCTGGAAAAGAAGGATTTTATTGTCATTACAGTACAGCTGCAGTTTTTTCTATATGCTCTTAATAGTTCCATTTTAGCACGGTAGTTCAAATATTTGGTAATCACCGGGCGTGGTTTATTAGTATTCTGTACAGATGGCTCTTTCTCTCTTCCAATCCTGTGAACTCTTTCCACAGTGAACAGATCTTTCTCCCCTTCCAAATGTAGTAGTTGTGGCAGAGTTTCTTCAGCAAAGTACAGTAGATCATCAGATGTTATCTTTTCTGGCAGGCCAATTATCCTCAGGTTATTACACCTGCTCCTATTCTCTATCTTCTCCATACTGAGTTAAAGACTGATTCAGCTTTGCAAAGTCCTCTAGCTTGGGTTCCCATGCTGTCTGAGTATCCTCACAGTCTGAGAGTCTTTGCTCCAGAGCTGTTAATCTAGTACTCTGATTTTTGAGTTCACAGTTGTCAATCTTAAATTTATCTCCTCGATTTTAGGAAGGATTAGAGCAGACACTTGAGAAGCAATGAGGTTAGCCTTGCTTCTATCCTCCAACTTTTCTTCTGCTACACCTTCTTCAGATGGGTTGCCAATTTGACTGGTGTTTTTAATATTTTTCCTCTCACTAGATTTGATTTTGGGAGACATTTTATGCGACTTTATGTATTTATCCTTCAGTTTCTTAACACTGTGCTGATGTTTTAGCAACCCCTCAGTGGTTGTATAATAGCAGGTTACCTCCTTGATTGTATCCTAAATAGATTTTCAAGTCCTACTGAGTAGGTAGGCAGAAGAAAAGAATACAGGTGAGTACTCTGCTTTAGCACACACCTTTAATTAGCTTGATTTCAGCCACTCTGCTGCATATTAGTTAAAGGGACACTGAACCCAAAATTTTTCTTTCGTGATTTACTCCATTTATCAATTTTTCTTTGTTCTCTTGCTATTTTTATTTGATTCAGAACTCGGGGCAGCACTTTTTTTATTGGTGGATGAATTTATCCACCAATCAGCAAGATCAACCGAAGTTGTTCACCAAAAATGGGCCGTCATCTACTCTTACATTCTTGCATTTCAATAAAAGATACCAAGAGAATGAAGAAAATTTGATAATAGGAGCAAATAAGAAAGTTGCTTAAAATGTCATGCTCTATCTGAATCACCAAAGAACAAATTTGGGTTCAGTGTCCCTTTAACCGCCATTACCTAAGCACCTTCTTAGATGTGTCATTTGCAGATTTGCAGAACTCTCCGATTGCTTGGTAAATAGGCAAATGAAAGAATGCAACTGGATACTTTATTTAATTTCAGCCACTCTGCTGCATATTAGTTAGTCAGTCACTGCCTTAATGAGTCCAAGTTTACACAGTTCTGCATAGCCCATATACCTCCTCTGCCCAGTAAATTACATATTATTGATTTAACTCCTGCAGTTAACAGATTTATTTTTTTATATAGCAGCTATGCTCTAAGTATGTCCATCAGATACAACAGTTTTTTTTACCTGAGACTTTCAGGTGGTTAGAAAGTAAATGAGAAGGCACTATCAGTGCCAAGTAAGGCTTCCATAGTCAGCGCGGCTGTGTCCACGCCGCTTCTCGCCTGTCATCCACCACTTGCCTTGAGGTGCCGCATACAGCGTGCTGTGTCACGTCACACACGGCTTACCCCTCGCACTGTGTTTTTTTAAGTTTTGTTAAATCATTTTTTAGCTATTTTTGTTACAGCGGTTGCCATGACGATGTGTAGCTTACTGATTGGCTAGCCTTGGTTTAAATAGCGTTTAGAACATATCTGTAACACCATATGATTAAAGGACCAGTAAACACAGTAGATTTGCATAATCTACAAATGCAAGATAACAAGACAATACAATAGCATTTACTCTGAATTTCAAATGAGTAGTAGATTTTTTTCTAACTATTTCCACTCCCCCTGTACCATGTGATAGCAATCAGCCAATAACAAATGCATATACGTATAGTCTGTGAATTCTTGCACATGCTCAGTAGGAGCTGGTGACTCAAAACATGTAAATATAAAAGACTGTGCACATTTTTTTTAATGGAAGTAAATTGGAAAGTTGTTTAAAATTACATGATGTATCTGAATCATGAAATTTAATTTGACCTGAGTGTCCCTTTAAGTGCTGCAGAGCACGAAACGCGTAAGGGATCTGTTCCCTAACCCTGCTGGGCACTTTCATTTTTATCATGCAATAATAAAGTTTCAGTTTTTAATCTTATCTTTCAACATTTTTTGTTTTGCCGTGTTCGGCTTCCCCAGCCGTTTGGCTTGCACCACACCGCAGTGTTTCCTTTTGACCTCTTCTGCCACCCGTAGTTTTGCCTCATTCCCAAAGTCACTTACCTGCTTGTCGAGGACTGTAAGTGTGTGATCGCTTACGTGTTTTCGGAGCTGTGCCGTTTTGTTTGTTAGATTCAGTAGATGTTAGGCTTAAATAAGTAGCATTATGTCCAGTTGTAGTTCTTGTATAATTCTTAGTGCTGCCACTTAAAGATGGAAGGGAGCTTAGAGAGATGGAATGCTCTGCAAATGCTCAGACCCCAGCAAATGCTCTCCCCTAGCTGGTTTTAAATGTATAGGGCTTCAGCAGACAGCTGAGTTACAGGGGTTAAGAACAGTGAAATAAATACAGTAAAAAAACCCAGAGGTTTTAAAGGGACGTACCTGAACGTAAATGAGAAATAGCATGGTTAGATTCAGTAGATGTTAGGCTTAAATATGTAGCATTCTGTCCAGTTGTAGTTCTTGTATAATTCTTAGTGTTGCCACTTAAAGATGGTCACTTAGACAGATGGGAGCTTAGAGAGATGGAAGAGGATGTACTCACTTTTGTTGCCAATGGTTTAGACATTAATGGCTGTGTGTTGAGTTATTTTGAGGGGACAGCAAATTTACACTGTTATACAGACTGTACACACACTACTTTACATTGTAGCAAAGTGTCATTTCTTCAGTGTTGTCACATGAAAATAATAATAATAAATAATATAATATAATATTTACAAAAATGTGAGTGGTGTACTCACTTTTGTGGGATACTGTATATATATATATATATATATATATATACTGTATATATGTGTGTGTGTGCGTGTATTTTACATTAACATAATTATATATATAAAGTACATTATTTTCTATCAGCTAGATTGTGCGTTATGACTCAAATTGTATTCTTATGGCCCATAACGCATTAATTTCCCTAACCCGGCCAATACAAGTTTGAAAAAATCTCCATAGCGCAACAAAAATCTCCATGTGTACACAAATCCATTCCGCTATCCAAGACCAGTAGTTATTGATATATCACCAAAGAAAACCTTTACGAATCACTTCAAAAATATTATACAAAGGGGGGGCGTGTCCGTATAGCAATCCTAAGCGGTCGCAACTCTCTAGAGCTCCAACTGATCTGGACATTCTGCCGATTTCTGGAGGCATCCTACAGTTATATCCCAGTATTTGCTCATTATACAACTGCATAGCTTTGCTGTGCAATATACACTAAAAATGAAGCTGTATTTTTTAAGTTTGAGCTGGAGATCGGACGAAGAAGACCTGTAGCGGCGGCTATCATGCAGGTAGCGCATCCCCCCTCGGCACACCAAGGTATTCAGCCTTAATTGAACACACCAGAAAACCGAAGGTCATTGTACCCCTATTTCAGTATCTAACATATATTGAGAAACATACTATCGAAGAGGGGAATAACTGCGTGTGAGGTTATATGCATAACATTGAAACATGGCCTACATGGGGGAAATGGATCCGCAATACCATCCTATATCGCCATTTGAGAAATTAGAGAGAGTCATTGAGATACTTCTGGAAAAAGCACTGTATGACTTCCTGATGAATAAAATCTGCACTAACAATAGAATATGCATTCGCAGAGAAGGATCTACAGATTCTTGCAATCAAGATGGCGCCAATCCTGCAGCGCACAAAATAGCAAAAGCTGAATGCCATAAGAATCCTGCAACACAACAAAGCATCATTCTTGGTTATGGAAAGACACAGCAAATAAAACCGCCTACGTCCGACCCAGGTAACATACTTGATAAAGCTACAAGCATAGTCCTTAAAAGCTCCATCATCAGAGGAAGCTACATGACTTTTACCGCACTTCAATCACCGGCATCAACTAGAACATCAACCTGGTCTCAACACATTGATCAGACTTCAGTGAAAATTGCGCTTCTAGAGGAGCTTGGTGGGGGCTCCGGGAAAACAGCGATCACTGGGCTGACTTATGTAAAAAAGAAAGACACTTTCACAAAACATGATGTCCAAACCAAAGGTCCCTCCATTAATCATAGTGACATGATGCCTAAGACTCACACAGACATATGGCAAATGGACTTACAAGCGGGACTATTGACTCAAATAACAACAAGCCATATCCAGTCACTACAAAGATACTTTCTAGAATATACAACGAAGACTGCTCGTTGACAGAAAAAACCTGGGGACTGACTAAACATGCTCCTGGCTACAGTCATGTAAAATGGATGTTTGTAAATTCAAGTTGTAAATGATCAATCTTGTGTTGTTGTTGTTTTTAAATTGTTTAAAGTGTATTCCTATTTATTTGCCTGGTGGGTTGGTCTTACTAAGAGTATAGTACTTCACAATTTGAATAGAAACACTGATAGAAGGTTTAATGCTTGTAGTCAATTGCACTATGTTTACATATAATACTCCATGTAGATAAGGATTTAACTTCACAGCCGTTCTATAATTACATATGCCTAGATTACGAGTCTTGCGTTAGCCTTAAAAAGCAGCGTTGAGAGGTCCCAACGCAGCTTTTTAACGCCCGCTGGTATTACGAGTCTGGCAGGTACAGGTGTACCGCTCACTTTTCTTCCGCGACTCGAGCATACTGCAAATCCACTTACGTCAATTGCGTGTCCTATCTTTTTAATGGGATTTGCCTAACGCCTGTATTACGAGTCTTGGAGAAAGTGAGCGGTACACCCTCTCCTGTCAAGACTCCTACCGCATTTAAAAGTCAGTAGTTAAGAGTTTTATGGGCTAACGCTGTAACATAAAACTCTTAACTAAAGTGCTAAAAAGTACACTAACACCCATAAACTACCTATTAACCCCTAAACCGAGGCCCCCCTGCACATCGCAAACACTTAAATACATTTTTCAACCCCTAATCTGCTGACCGGACATCGCCCCCACTGTAATAAATATATTAACCCCTAAACTGCCGCACTCCCGCATCGCAAACACTAGTTACATTTTATCAACCCCTAATCTGCCGTCCCTAACATCGCCGACACCGACCTACATTTATTAACCCCTAATCTGCCGCCCCCAACGTCGCCGCCACTATATTAAATGTATTAACCCCTAAACCTAAGTCTAACCCTAACCCCCCTAACTTAAATATAATTTAAATTAATCGAAAAAAAATTACTAGAATTAAATAAATAATTCCTATTTAAAACTAAATACTTACCTATAAAATAAACCTTAAGCTAGCTACAATATAACTAATAGTTACATTGTAGCTATCTCAGTGTTTATTTTTATTTTAAAGGCAACTTTGTATTTATTTTAACTAGGTACAATAGTTATTAAATAGTTATTAACTATTTAATAACTACCTAGCTAAAATAAGTACAAATTTACCTGTAAAATAAAACCTAACCTATGTTACAATTACACCTAACACTACACTATAATTAAATTAATTCCTTAAACTAACTACAATTAACCCCTTAACGACGCATGTTGTACAGGGTACGTCGCACACAACCTGGTCTTAAAAGACCAGCGACGTACCCTGTACGACATTAGGGGTTTAAATCGGCTGGAATCGATCCTGCTCGCTTCCAGCTGCTTTCCGGTTATTGCAGTGATGCATCGATATTGAGGCATCCTGAAATAACACCCCTTGGCCATCCGATGCAGAGAGAGCCACTCTGTGGCCCTCTCTGCACCGGACATCGATGGCCGTTATCGTTGGTGGGTGGGAGCCGACTTGGGAGGCGGGTGGGCGGCCATCGATCTGCCGGGTAATGTAGAGGGGGGCGGGATCGGGGACGGGGGCGTGCACGGGCGCGCACGCGTGCACGGGGGCAGCAGGCAGGCGCATGCACGGGGCGGGAGCAGGTGGGAACCGCTACACTACAGAAAATATTTTGTTATAAAAGTGAGAGAAAGGGGTATTTTAATTTTTTAATAAAATCAATCAAAGCTATCTAGGAGGGGGTGGGGGGTTGGTCTTTGGTGGGGGGGGGGAGCTACACTACAGAAAAGGGGAAAAAAATAAAAAAAAGCAACAATTCTATTCTAAACTAAGATGGCGCCCATTAAGGCAGAGGGGGGGGGGGTTAGAGAGCTGTTTGGTGGGGGATCAGTCAGGTTGGGGGCTAAGGGGGGGTCCTACACAGCAGCTTATGTAAATATGCTTAACCCCCCCCCCCCCCAAAGCCTAAATATACCTTTTATTTTAGTACTGGCAGAGTTGCTGCCAGTACTTAAGATGGCAGGGATAATTGTGGGGTGGGGGAGGGAAGAGAGCTGTTTGGGAGGGATCAGGGGGTCTGATGTTTCAGGTGGGAGGCTGAGCTCTACACTAAAGCTAAAATTAACCCTGCAAGCTCCCTACAAGCTACCTAATTAACCCCTTCACTGCTAGCCATAATACACGTGTGATGCGCAGCAGCATCTAGCGGCCTTCTAAGTACCAAAAAGCAACGCCAAAGCCATATATGTCTGCTATTTCTGAACAAAGGGGATCCCAGAGAAGCATTTACAACCATTTGTGCCATAATTGCACAAGCTGTTTGTAAATGATTACAGTGAGAAACCAAAAATTGTGAAAAATGTAAAGTTTTTTTTTAATTTGATCGCATTTGGCAGTGAAATGGTGGCATGAAGTATACCAAAATGGGCCTAGATCAATACTTGGGGTTGTCTACTACACTACACTAAAGCTAAAATTACCCCAAAAGCTCCCTACATGCTCCCTAATTAACCCCTTCACTGCTGGGCATAATACACATGTGGTGCACAGTGGCATTTAGCGGCCTTCTAATTACCAAAAAGCAACGCCAAAGCCATATATGTCTGCTATTTCTGAACAAAGGGGATCCCAGAGAAAAATGTACAACCATTTATGCCATAATTGCACAAGCTGTTTGTAAATAATTTCAGTGAGAAACCGAAAGTTTGTGAAAAAATTTGTGAAAAAGTCAATGGATATTCAGGGATTCCTGAAAGATATTAGTGTTCTAATGTAACTAGCGCTAATTTTGAAAAAAAAAAAATGGTTTGGAAATAGCAAAGTGCTACTTGTATGTATGGCCCTATAACTTGCAAAAAAAGCAAAGAACATGTAAACATTAGGTATTTCTAAACTCAGGACAAAATTTAGAAACTATTTAGCATGGGTGTTTTTTGGTGGTTGTAGATGTGTAACAGATTTTGGGGGTCAAAGTTAGAAAAAGTGTGTTTTTTTCCATTTGTTTCTCATATTTTATAAAAAACTTTTATAGTAAATTATAAGATATGATGAAAATAATGGTATCTTTAGAAAGTCCATTTAATGGCAAGAAAAACGGTATATAATATGTGTGGATACAGTAAATGAGTAAGAGGAAAATTACAGCTAAACACAAACACCGCAAAAATGTAAAAATAGCCTTGGTGCCAAACGGCAGAAAATGGAAAAGTGCTGTGGTCATTATTGGGTTAATTACATTTAAATTAAATAAACTAAAGTACGGAAGAAAACCCCCCACTAAATTACAGAAAATAATAAAATAATTACAAGATTTTTAAACTAATTACACCTAATCTAATCCCCCTAATAAAATAAAAAAGACCCCCAAATAATAAAAATCCCTACCCTATACTAAATTACAAATAGCCCTTAAAAGGGCCTTTTGCGGGGCATGGCCCCAAAGTAATCAGCTCTATTACCTGTAAAAAAAAAATACAATACCCCCCCAACATTAAAACCCACCACCCACCCACACACCCAACCCTACTCTAAAACCCACCCAATCCCCCCTTAATAAAACCTAACACTAACCCCTTGAAGATCACCCTACCTTGAGACGTCTTCACCCAGCCGGGCACAAGTGGTCCTCCAGAGGGGCAGAAGTCTTCATCCGATCCGGGCAGAAGAGGTCCTCCAGAGGGACAGAAGTCTTCATCCAGACGGCATCTTCTATCTTCATCCATCCGGAGCGGGTCCATCTTCAAGCCATCCAACGCGGAGCATCCTCTTCCATCCGACGACTAACACCAAAGGACGGTACCTTTAAGTGACATCATCCAAGATGGCGTCCCTTCAATTCCGATTGGCTGATAGAATTCTATCAGCCAATCGGAATTAAGGTAGAAAAAATCCTATTGGCTGATGCAATCAGCCAATAGGATTGAAGTTCAACCCTATTGGCTGATCCAATTAGCCAATAGGATTGAGCTTGCATTCTATTGGCTGTTCCAGTTTTAGTGTTCAGTTTTATTAAGGGGGGATTGGGTGGGTTTTAGAGTAGGGTTGGGTGTGTGGGTGGTGGGTTTTAATGTTGGTGGGGTATTGTAATTTTTTTTTACAGGAAATAGAGCTGATTACTTTGGGGCTGATTACTTTCTGTAATTTAGTGGGGGGGGTTCGTACTTTATTCTATTTTATTTAATTGTAATGAATTGTAGTTAGTTTAGGGAATGAATTTAATTATAGTGTAGTGTTAGGTGTAATTGTAACATAGGTTAGGTTTTATTTTACAGGTAAATTTGTACTTATTTTAGCTAGGTAGTTATTAAATAGTTAATAACTATTTACTAACTGGTCTACCTAGTTAAAATAAATACAAAGTTGCCTTTAAAATAAAAATAACCCCTGAGATAGCTACAATGTAACTATTAGTTATATTGTCGCTAGTTTAGGGTTTATTTTATAGGTAAGTATTTAGTTTTAAATAGGAATAATTTAGTTAATGATAGTAATTTTATTTAGATGTATTTAAATTATATTTAAGTTAGGGGGGTGTTAGGGTTAGACTTAGATTTAGGGGTTAATAACTTTATTATAGTGGCGGCGACATTGGTGGCGGCGGCAGATTAGGGGTTAATAAGTGTAGTTAGGTGGCGGCGACATTGGGAGCGGCAGATTAGGGGTTAATAAATAAAAAGTAGGTGTCTGCGATGTTGGGGGCATCAGATTAGGGGTTCATAGGGATAATGTAGGTGGCGGCTGTGTCCGAGGTGGCAGATTAGGGGTTAATAATAAAATGCAGGTATCGGTGATGTTGGGGGCGGCAGATTAGGGGTTAATAAGTGTCAGATTAGGGGTGTTTAGACTCGGGGTTCATGTTAGGGTGTTAGGTGTAGACATAAAAAGTATTTTCCAATAGGAATCAATGAGGCTGCGTTAGGAGCTGAACGCTGCTTTTTTGCAGGTGTTAGTTTTTTTTGCAGCCAATTCTGCCCCATTGATTCCTATCGTAAGCAGTGCTGGTATTGAGGTGAGATGTGGAGCTAAATTTTGCTCTCCACTCACTTTTTTGCGGCTAACGCCGGGTTTAGAAAAACCTGTAATACCAGCGTTGTCTTAAGTGAGCAGTGAGAAAAAAATGCTCGTTAACACCGCACACCATTACCGACAAAAACTCGTAATCTACCAGATAGAAAATAATTTCCTCAAGCAGTGTATTCTTGGTTGTTCGATGCACGCTTACAAACAGATTGGGCTTAGCGGAACATAGCTCCTTTTGTGTGGCCTGCAGCCGGGGCTAACAAAGGGTAAAATGGATTACATATATACATAATTAAGGCAACAACCTGTACCAGAAAGTTTACGAACCAATCTACAAATCACCAAGCTCCAGGCTATTGACAATTCTATTTTTTAGATATGTATTTCTCATTCTTTATCACGTCCACCAGAGGGCGACAATACATCAGAGCATTGATAATATCAAGTCAACTAAAAGATAAATTGCTGTGTTTTTTTTGTGTTTCAATAATTTTTTATTGGGTTTACAAATTTCACAGCAAGATACCATACAATACAAGTTAACATATTGACATACAGAAATAGGTCACATAAGTATTGTTAAAGAACCCGAAAGTTAACCTTTTTTATTTGGGGTAAAAGAATGGTGATATAGAAAATAATACTTCAGGGGTATAGAGACTAATAAAGAATTATAGAATTGAAAGTAGGGGGGAGGGAAGGAATGAAGGGAGGAGAGAAAGGGGTAGGGAAGGCAAAGACAAGGCTTCCCATACTGGTCATATCAATTTATGATAATATAGATCCCAGACAAAACCATGTGCAACCTGATCAGAGGAAATAACAAGTCCAAAGAGATAATCAGCATGAGTAGTCATTCAGTTATCGTCTGGTAAGTATGTCATTGGTATTACCCATTATCAGAGAGCCCCTGCTCCCACAGAAAGAGAATGTTGTTAATAAAGTCGCGTTTGCCTATATAGTAGTAGTGCATTTTTTCAAGAGCTAGAATATGTTCTACCTCAGCTACCTATTGTGCAAACGTGGGGATCATTTGAGTCTTCCATAGTCTCTGAATTAACCGCTTTGCACAAGCCAACATTATTTGAAGTAGCTTTTTGCGTAGACGCAGTGAAGTGGTGGGGTAAAATTAAGGAGGATGAGACGAGGGTTGAGAGCTATATGTGTACCTACGATTCTGTTGATACTCTGCTCTAGTCGTGTCCAGAAGCCTGTCATGTGTGGGCAGGTCCACCAAATATGGGTCATAGTCCCTATAAACAGGTACAAAAAAGAGCAGCCAGTCCGGATTTGATGCCAATGCTTGATAGAGTATTCAAAAAGTTATAGATAGCTGTGACAGCAGCTCAACTATCTAACATGTTTCGCGCATGCCCCCATGCGCTTCCTCATAGTCCCTATATCTCCGCGCTTTCTCCAGCAGCTTGTAGAAGCGGTCGAATAAATATGTCAGAGACGTTGTGGTGTCAGGTACCAGCAAGCTAATATTTTATAATTTAGTTCAGATATAAGCAGTAAAGTAGAGGCGGAGTGAGATGCCCTGAAGCAATGTTTCCAGTCATCGTCGCTAATATTGTTTAGTATTTCTGCATTCCATTTCAGCAAGTATGCAGGCCATTGGGCAGGGAAAGAACCTCTGAGCATTTTATATATTAGAGAGAGATGGGCTTTCCTAACGTTATTAATGCACATCTGCTCAAATGCTGTGAGTGGTCTCAGAACATTAGTTTATGTGTGCTAGTGTTGATTGCATGCCTAATCTGCAGGTACAAGTACCAATTATGAAAGGGAGAACCTAGGTCATTATTTAGTGATAATCTGTCTTTGTTCTCCCCGGAGTCCAGTAATAAACAAACGGGCAGATTTTGCAAATATTCTATTACATTCGTATGAGTAAAGGTGTGTTGTAGGAAAACGGGGTTAAGGGGGAGACTGGAGTGGAGATTCCTTTAATATGTGTGATTACATGGTCCCACATGTCAAGAGTGGTCTTAATATAGCTGTTTTAGTGTGTTAGTAGTGGTCTATTGATTTTAGGAAGCCATGCAATATCTCTCATACACTTGACCCCCAGCGGAGAACCCTCAATGTGAACCCACAAAGTAGTAGGATGGGAGTGGTTCCAGGAAATCATTCTGGCTAAATGTACAGCCCTATATTAGTTCAAAAGGTTGGGGACACTAAGTCCCCCGTCTTCTTTGCTTAGATAAAGAGTATCTTGAGACACCCTAGGTTTTTTTATAAGACCAGATAAATGAATTGAGCATCCTCTGCTGGACGCTAAGGTACAAGTCAGGCAGGGCCATCGGCAATGTCTGGAAAAGATACAACTACTTTGGCACCATCATCATTTTAATAGTATTTATTCTTCCCATCCAGGACAGATGCCCCTGCTTGTACTTGTAATATCAGCGCACCCCAACGCACAGAAAAAGTTTACTTCTAGCTAAATAGCGCTCCACTCGTAATCTGGCCCTTAGTGTATCATTAGCATCAGACAAAACTGATGGTCTTTGTATTTGATTAGGGTATCTAGGGATCGAAATTGACTCAGTAGCAAGGGAGTGTAGGCTTCTGGCTGAGAAAATTAGGGCTGCCAAGAAGCAGATCCTGGCAATAATGATGGTAGGACAGTCCACGCTTAGAGAGTTGCAATCCCTCTTAGGCTTGCTTAATTTTGCTAGCAGAATCATTCCCTTAGGCCGAATTTTTAATCGCCGCATGGAAGCGTCCACTAGAGGCTTGGTTTCCCCTAGAGCAAGAATTCCATTGTCCAAGGGAGTTAAGGCAGACTTAGAAGTTTGGAAGGTTTTCCTAGATGTCTTCAACGGGGTCAGGCTTTGGCTTCCCCTGCCAATTTCTAATCAGTCACTACATTTTTTCACTGATGCGGCGGGTAGTTTGGGTTTTGGGACTTACTTTAATGGTGTTTGGTGCGCCAGTGATTGGCCCTCTTCTTGGATGATTTGGGGATTCCTTAAGAACCTGACGTTGTTAGAGCTTTTTCCTATTCTAGTTGTGATTGAGCTCTGGTGGTTCAGTTTGCAAAATAGGTCAGTTACATTAAGACAACCTGAGTGTAGTGCATTCGATCAATAGGTTGTCAGCCTCTTCACCGCCGGTGGCTAACATCCTTAGACAGTTAGTATTGCGCTGCTTGAAGCATAACATTAGTTTTAGAGCAACACATGTACCTGGAGTACATAAAATAATCGCTGACGCTTTATCACGCTTTCATTAATACTTGCCCACCATATTTTTGGCTGGTGTCGATTTCTGGGGATTGCATTGAGGTTACTTAGCGGTTCTTTGTCGCCTAAGACTTGTGATTCTACTGTACACATTAGAATGAGTGGGGTAATTTTCTTGAGGGTAGGAGTAGTTCATGGAGAACGCCATCCATAATGTATTGTTTAGAGTGGATCTCTTGGCTTCATGTGCATGTGGCTTGTCCCTAGGTGTTATTGGGGTAAGTTTGGCAGCAGTGTAATTGTTTGCTAAACTTCAGGGCATTGAGGATGTCACTAAGACATTTGTAGTTCACACAGCTTTCTCATTAGCATTTCATTCTCATTTGGAGCTTTGAGAGTTAGGGAACTTGTGGCTCACTCTGAGGGTTATAGGATTCACATTAATAGTTAACCAGGTACGGGTGGAAGGTTCCTCTGTGCTTTTATTTATTGCTAGATCCAAAACAGATCAGGTTGGTAAGGGACGGTGGCTTAACTTGCTTCCGCAGGTGGAGTTAGCTGTGTGTCAGGTATCTTTATGCACATGTTATTTAGGAATTCGGCCACCAGGTGAAGGGTTTTTCTTGGTCCATGAGGATGGGACCTTTTTTTCATACTACAAATTTAGGTTAATTTGGAATAGGGCAGTAAAAATGTTAGGATGGAGCTCATCCGTGATTGCCCCACATTCTTTTCTAATTGGGTGCTGCTATGGATGGTTGCTCTGAGGAACAGATATAAGGCCTTGGGGAGATGGATAACTGTTAGGTTCAGGAATTATATTAGGCCCCTTCAGCAATAGGTTAGGTTTGTTTAATAGTCTGGTTGTGTTGTTGTTAGTTCTGGGTTTTTTATTCTTCTCTTTTTTCTGCGTTTTGATTGCTCTGTTGGGACCTTGAATTTTTTTGTGTTACAGCTGAGGTTCCGACCTGCAAATGTATTTGGATTTTGGGGCATTTATATGTCCATTGTTCATCAATACAAGAGGCTTAAAAGGAAGGAGGTCTGCACCTTGGATTGCCAGGCTCCAAATGCTATGTTAGATATCTAGGGCGCAGAGGCATGGTCTACGCTGACTTGCCAGGGAAAGTCAGCAAAGCTAGACGGAGGTGGGGTACACCTCACGTGATATTACTCCATTTGGGGGGGTAACAATGTGGACACTATGCCGATGAGGGATCTGTCCACTATAATTTTGTCTGACTTAAGATGGCTTAGGGTTCAGTTTCCAGGGGTCCTGATGATTTGGTCCAACATCAAGGAATGCCTGGTGACACATGGACTCTAGGAAGGCTGGTTTCAGGGTGAAGGGGAAGATCAATAGGGACGTGGGGCGCGTTCTTGAGATTGATGGTGGTAAGGTGGTGGTACATGAAAATATCAGGATTGATCTTCCAGTTCTTTTTAGGTCAGACTGGGTACACCTCTCTGACGTGGGTTTGGACTTGTTACTTGGTCATTTGAGGAAGGTCCTGGCCAACGTGATTGGAGTTTAGTGGCAGCAAGAGTCCTTTTGTCCTCTTTAGGGTGGCAGTAAGGGGTAGGTCAAAATAGCAATCTGAAGGTCAGCTCAACAATAGAAAGGAGGGACAGGGACTGCTTGACAGCAGCAAGAAACAGGAGCTCCGTGTCAAAGAATTATAAAACTTCTTTTTATTCTCTTCTCCTACTTAGCTTTTAAAAAAATTCTGGTGTAGACTGTCACTTTAATGTCTCAAGTTACTAGTTTTTGGGAACTCTCCCCCTTTGCTAATGTACATATTGCTTATAAAAATGGGTAGCTTCTCCCTGTCCACAATATACCACCAACTGATTAGATATGCCTCTACCAATGTAAAAGAAAGATACTCTGACACGGCTACAGAGAGCAGAAATGGGATCCATTTCAGCTAGGGATATTCACATTAGTCTAGAAAGGGCCAAAGCAGCTAGTTTAGCACTCTCTTTTAGAGAAATGCAGATAAGAATGATAAACAAGGATTATTTTACCCCAGCAGGTATGGCCCACTGGAATCATGCTCACCCAAATCAATTTGTTAAATGTTGCTTGCCTAGACCCACATTTAATCACTACTTTTATGAATTCCCATAAATCAACCATTTCTGATGCCAACTACAACATTGAGTTAAAATTACGACTTGAAAACAATTGATCTATTTCATGGGACAAACAATATAGCATGCTAACACTCAATGCTTACACTCTGTACTTTACTAGCCCGTAAATGTATTTTAGCTTTATAGATCTCTAAAAAAATCACCCTCTATTGTTTAGTTCAAACATAATCTGCTTAAACAACTATTTATTGAAAAAAAAAAGACACTAAACTAGACAAAAAACACAGACTACAACACTTCTTAAAAAAATGGCGGTCTCATTACCACTCTCCCTCCTCCTATACAGCGCCACATTTTAAAACCTTTCATACACCATGAAATGTTTCTTTAAGCATCCCTTAGAGGAGAATGGGATAATATAATATAAATAGATTGCCCAGATATGCTGCAAAATCTGGAGAAAAATACTGATTGAAACTTAGTTGCTCATGTTTAATTTGTATTTTGGTTACAGGTTAGCTTATTATTAGGTAATACATTAAAAAGTGTGTTGGTTAAAAAAATAAAAAAAAATGAACTGAACCACCCACCTTTATCCCCATTGACTGGACCAGCAAGGTCGAATTTCTGGATGCTACATTACTACTAGATCTGTATCCACACCGATGGGACTAAAACTATTATGACTTTACTTTTCTTTGATGCTCATTATACGGATTGTATGATAGTTAACCTGTAACTTTGTATTTCACTGTGTGATTCCAAATAAAGAAAATTTGAAAAAAAGAAAGGAGGGACAGGCACCACAAATTTTCCCTCAGCACAGAGTCTGGTGCTATGGCGGCCCCTGCTCAATCTTCCTAATATAACTAAGTAATCAAACTACAAAAAAATGATGAGAGGCGCTAGATGTAAAAAAATAAACCATATGAATGAAAAAATATAATAATAATAATGAAAAACATAAAATAGTTAAAAGTCCCAAACATCAGAGAATCAGGCAGTGCTCCAAAGGTTAGATAAGATCCTTCATAAACAAAGTCCTGGAAGACATAAAGGGCAAGATTACAAGTAGAGCGTTATGAGTTTTCCTTGCACAATGTGGTCTTTTCACAAACAATTTCCATTGTGCAGCTATTACAAGTTTTGAAAAAGGCTTCCGTCTTGCCAATCTACCCCATAACCCAGACATATGAAGAATATGGGAGATTGTTGTCACATGTACCACACAGCCAGTACTTGCCAGATATTCCTGCAGCTTGTTTAATATTGCTGTTGGCCTCTTGGCAGCCTCCCAGACCAGTTTTATTCTCGTCTTTTCATCAATTTTGGAGGGTCGTCCAGTTCTTGGTAATATCACTGTAGCGCCATATTTTCTCCACTTGATGATGACTGTCTTCACTGTGTTCCATTGTATATCTAATGCCTTGGAAATTCTTTTGTACCCTTCTCCTGACTGATACCATTTAACAATGAGATCCCTCTGATGTTTTGGAAGCTCTCTGTGGAACATGGCTTTTGCTGTAGGATTCGACTAAGAAAATGTCAGGAAAGACCTACTAGAACAGCTGAACTTTATTTGGGGTTAATCAGAGGCACTTTAAATGATGGCAGGTGTGTACTGACACCTATTTAACTTGACTTTGAATGTGATTGCTTAATTCTGAACACTGCTAAATCCCCAGTTATAAGAGGTTGTGCACAATTATGCAGCCACACTATTTAATTTTTTTTTTGTTTGCTTCACTCCACCTAAAAGATTTCAGTTTGTTTTTCAATTGAGTTGTACAGTTTATAGGTGGAAAAAGTTCTGAAATGATTTATCTATGTGTCATTTTTTTTACATCACAGAAACCTGACCTTTTAAAAGGGGTGTGTAGACTTTTTATATCCACTGTAGGTAGATACTTACAACACTGATGATCCTCATCTCTTATGTAGTATATAATTTTAATATGGTATCAGCAATTAGGTAATCAATTAGGTAATCTTATTTAAGCACGATTAGCACTTATGTCAGGATATCAGCCCACATTGTTATCAAATGGTTTTATATTATATGTAAAGCTGATCCATGTTTGTAACTATGTTGTTAAATGTATTGACTACATATGTCTTTATACTTACTACTTTATATGTATCCATGTCTGCGAGAAGAGCCATTTGCATTTTGAATACTATTGGTATGGTTCCTTTTAAGGAGCATATTCTTATGCCACATTATGATTGGTTCTTGTGTTTAAATAGAGTAAGGAGAGATCTTTATGCTACAGCCTGATAAAACGGAGCTTGTGCGAGAAACGCGTTGCTGCGTTTTTGTTTTATTAAAGCTTTTTAACCATTCCCTTGCTCTGCTTGAGTCTTCTCTGTCTTGAGAATCTATACATCCAGTAATGTTCTGCGAGTGATGTTCCTGATCGTTGGTTGATGCCAATGGGGTCATACACCGTCTCCTGATCTTCAAGTTGTGCACTTACACAAAGCTATGGGTGTTGACAGTGAAGTAGTGACTGACGTATCCTGTGGTCGATTGTCGAAGCTCCAGTTATGGGAGTGAGTCTGCCGAGCAGCTCTGAAGCTTTGGTCTACTCTGCATGCACTATATGTGCCACCTCAATTGTGAGTCAACCTTCCTTAGTTGGGTTGAACTGAGGAAAGGGGCGCCCCCTTACTCTAAGGCGGCCTCTCCCCTTTTAGAGGGGTTGTTAGGACAGTCAGTCCATCTTGCTAGTCAGCTGTTTGTGTTTTGGAGTTAATTTTACTTGCCGTTTTATTATTATTAATAAACATTAACCCCTCCACTTTGCTGTGGTTTGGTAAGGGAGGGGTTATTATACCCAAATAAAGGTGTATGTCTTTTTATTTATAGTTAAGTTGGGTGAATTACTGGTCCTGCACAGGATAAAAAAAATGTTCCCTTATGCTTGCAACTTTGCATGTGGATGAAAGTGGGTAACGCTAGAATGCATGTGATTGTTTTTGTCTCCAGTGTGCATGCGGTCAGAAGTACACAAATGGACATATAAATATGCTAATAGGACATTGACAAATGCAATATGACTGGATGGATGATTTCCAAATGGCACAGCCTTCTTTGGAGGGCTGTAGCTGGTGATATAATAATAGGAAATATAGAAGTTTTTTTATATATATATATATATATATATATATATATATATATATATATATATATATAAAGAAGCCTCTTTTTGGATATAATGTGAGTGGATTCTATTTGCATTACAGTGAAGGTCCATTTTGATGAATTAGTGCCCGGTTTTTAATAAACCTATTAAAAACAAGGGCACTTTAATTAATCAAAATTGACATTTCACTGTTTTCTTCAAAAACGTACCTTTTAATCCTGGCAGCCGCTCCAGCACTTCCTCCGCCGGTCGCAAGCCGTCTTCGCGGGTCCAAAATGACGAATCCGGCTTCCTCCAATCACAGCGTTGCATCAGACCAAGATTCCCCAGGGGGGGGGAAGCTGTGATTGGAGGAAGCCTGATTCATCATTTCTGACGTCTGCAGAGGCTTCCGATGGCCGGGGGAATCGCTGAAGCGGCATTCAGGATTAAAAGGTAAGTTTTTGAAGAAAACAGTGAAATGTCAATTTTGATTAATTAAAGTGCCCTTGTTTTTAATAGGTTTATTAAAAACCAGGCACTAATTCATCAAAATGGACCTTCACTTTAAGGTAATATATCATACGCATACGTTTTGTAATATATGCGTATGGAAGTTCTTATACCCCCCATGCAACGTCTGATGAGCAAAAAAACAGAGTAACATGGAGACATAAACTTGAATTGGGCAACTCTAAACGTAACTTTAGGACAAGGTCAAATCACCACCTGAAGCTAGACAAGTTTTCGTTATTCAAAACATAATGGGGATTTCAATGTTATATAAAACCAAGAAAAAATAAGAAAAATAAGTTTTGCGTCACTCCGACTTCAGGTGGGTCCTATCAACAAGAAGCAAAGCAGGTAACATTTGTTGTCATCCAAAAATATGACGGTGTTCGCTCTTCTGATAGAACAACGGTAACAAAAGCCCGTTCAATCGTAGTAAATAAATACCATAAGAGCAAGTACGCTAAGGTTTTACACCAATATGAAAATGTTCTATAATATAAGCTGAACTGCATGAAACAGAAACCACAGAACTGGGATATGAAGACGTGTTAGTCGCACATCAGCAGAGCACTGTCTCTTTCGAATTAGTGCACCGTGGAAACCTCGCGAGATCAGGATACCGGCCTTTACGTCATTGCCCTCTTCCTTTTGCCGTAAAGTGTAGTGTGCGGAGCTGACCGTCTAACGTGGGCCACGATGCCTCCTAAAAAACCAGCGGCACCGCAACCCAACAAGAAAACAGATCAGAAAAAGAAAGAGAAGACAATCGAGGTGAGAAGTCGCCTAACGGCGTATTATTCTCGGGAAAGACCTATGTGTTGCCTTGTACAGTGAGCCCAAGGGCTGGTGTCTACAGTGAGCTCCGTGGAAGTATTGCTGTCATGCTGTAGGCCATATAGAAGATGAATTGGGAGCTTACAGATGTCAAAGCTCGGTTTTATTTTACGCCTATAGCGAAGACTACAATTCGTATACATGTTAGATTCTGTAGGAACTTTGTACTGTGATAGTGTGATCATGAGCTCCATCTGTTAGTTATGGCAGGTGACTGCACAGTGACTGACTGCAATTAAATTCGTATTTAAATGTGTTAATAAGGCTGATAAATGTGTATTATTGGATCTTTGAATTGTTTACTATGCTTCGTAATAAACCACACACAGGTAATAATCCGATTAAAAATCTATTTTGGAATATTATAGGGTCTGTTTACTCCTTTCCCTGTTTTGTTCTGTCAGTGCTTTTGGAGTTGAGATAGTGGTCTCTGAATATCAGATGTTTGTATTGTTAATTACAAGTTTTATTTTATAGGTCATTCACTTTTAAATAAATATACAGTGTGAATGTACGTGTGTCTGTGTGTGTATATATATATATATATATATATATATATATACTGATAAAATAGACATAGTACTGAAAAATGTTCTACCTTGTGAAAGAGCAGCAGTTAATTGGACTGTGTACTAAAAAATTGTTCCCAGTTATTCATTTTAGTGTCTTAAATTTACAAATGGCTCCAAACCTTTTATTTTTGCATTTGAAATATGTTTTGCCTTTACTGAAAGTTTCAATACTTTAAGTGAAAGTAAATTTCGGACCATTTCAACACAGTAAGTCATTCTCGCCATCTATATAAACATAATCGCTATATATATATATATATATATATATATATATATATATATATATATATATATATATATATATATATATATTTTTTTTTTTTTAATAAAAATATTCAATTCACCTTTATTTTCAATACATTATAATGCTTCCGTTTTTGTCTGGACTCCTCCCATCTTCTATTTCCTTACTTTTTCAGTGTTTACGTATAGAGCGGTCCCACCCGCTCTATACGTATCAGATATGCGCGTTCACAACGAGCCTTACAATTGCGCATGCGCAATTAAACGATTTTAACTGCAATGCGCATGCAATTCCCAATACAGCTTGTCTCCAAAGCGCATGCGATCCGCTTCAATGTTGCAATTACTGATTGAAATCAGAAGACGTTTATGCGCATTCAGGAATGAATGATGCGCGCATGCGCAAATCGGCCACGAGCATTGTGATAGAAGATATGCGTATTAGATGGGACGCATGCCCAGATCGGCCGATAGGAAGATGACGTAGTATCACGGCCGCCTAACGGCCAGGATTTCAATTGGAGAATTGCAAAACGTCATCAGGAAGTAGTTAAAGGACCGAAAAACGGGTTGTTATTATCGATTCAAATATTAGTGTTTTAAATCATGTAAAACTTCGTTTGCAAACAAATATAACAAATTTCATGAATGAAAGTCCAAATGATTTTAAATGTTACATTTAATTGTGTTTAGTAACCATTGAAACTTTACCTTCACTTTAAAGGGACAGTAAAGTCAAAATTAAACTTTCATGATTCGGATAGTGCATGCAATTTTAAACAACTTTCCAAGGTACTTCTTTCATCTAATTTGCTTCATTCTTTTGGTATCCTTTGTAGGAAAGCATACCAAGGTTGGCTCAGGAGCAGCAAAGCATTATTGGGAGCTAGCTGCTGATTGGTGGCTGCACATGTATGCCACTTGTAATTGGCTCCTCCAATTTGTTCATCTAGCTCCCAGTAGTGCATTGCTATTACCTTAATAAAGGATACCAATAGAATGAAGCACATTTCATAATAGAAGAATATTGGAAAGTTGTTTAAAATTGTATGCTCTATATGAATCATGAAAGGAAATATTTTGGGTTTTGTGTCTCTTTTAAATATTGGCTGTCAAAAGAGCTATGCAAAGATAGCCAGCAGAAGAAATTACATTCTAGGTAAGAGAGACAGTGTTCTCCCCAGGATCTTTCCAACACCCTGCTGATTTTACTGACCACCCATCTAAATTGTATAGGGACAATCTTCTCTAGAATTTTTGTTTAAAAAGATAAATAATCCCTTTTATTACCCTTTCCACAGTTTTGCATAACCAACACTGTTCTATTAATACACTTTCTGCCTCTGTGATTACCTTGTATCTAAGCCTCTGCAGACTGCCCCCTTAAAGTGAAGGTTAAGTTAGAGCTTCATATTTCATTATAACACTTCTATGCATATTAAATATCTAGCCACTATATTAATTTTTTGCAATAACTTTTTATTTTTATTATTTTGTACAGTCTTTTTTTGCTTACAGTTCCCTTCTATTCTCCTCCCATTAGTTATTTCCTGGTTTTTGATCCAGTGACGTATAGAGCGGTCCCACCCGCTCTATACGTCTCTAGTAGGCTCGTGCACGGTGACTATCCAAAACTGCGCATGCGCAGCGTTCTCCGACTCGCATCAATGCGCATGCGTTAAAACAAGTTCATTGCCGAGTTCAGCGCATGCGTCATTCGTCCGCAATATGTTACCTAACAGTGCTTAAATAAAATTTTCAGTGCACATGCGCGAAACGGGCCACGCTCGCTTTGCCGAAGCAAACAGAGATACTGGCGCATGCGCATATTGTCACAGTAGCTGCTGACGTCATTTGACGGCTGTCTAACGACCAAAAAGTCAATTGGCTAGCGAAAAAACGTGATCAGACTTTAACAACAACAAAAAAAACGGGGTTGATTTACTGATAGCGAAATTACAAAGAAAGAATTGATATATCTAAGGAACGATGTAGAAGTAAAAGTTTTGATGAAAGAAACTGCCATTTATTTTTTGAGATAAACACAACATTTCATTAGAACTGATCAAAGTTAACCTTCACTTTAATTTCAGTTCTTTTGACAGACTTGAATTTTAGCCAACCGGTACTGACTCTTAAATAACTCCACGGGAGTGAGCACAATGTTACCTATGTGATACACGTGAACTAGCACTGTCTAGCTGGGAAAAACTCAAAATACACTGAGATAAGAGGCAGCCTTCAAGGCCTTAGAAATTAGCATATGAGCCTACCTAGGTTTATCGAGCAACAAATACCAAGACAACAAAGTAAATTTGATGATTAAAGTAAATTGGAAAGTTCTTTAAAATTGCATGTCCTGTCTGAATCATGAAGTTTAATTTTGACTAGACTATCCCTTTAAGATAGTATTATGCAAACAATAGCTAATATTATACTTTTCCAATCTTTATTGCACAAATTATCATTAAATAAATGTTATAATTATGCAATTTAATTTGTACTTTAGACAGCAGGGAATGTTATAATATAAGAAAATATTACACTGCCCCATCTGGCTACTTCATAATGTTACCCGCCTGGCAAAATGTTCTGTGGAAAACACATAAGAGATAAGTAAACAAAACGTTGCATTTCAATTGTTCTCTTTAGGTATTGGGCTATGGTATACAGAGAGAAATAAGATAAGGAAGACGACAAGGAAGTTGGTTTCTTATTCAAGCTGTTTCTTATTCATGGAAGTTGGTTTCTTATTAATTTTTTTGTCAGACTGCTTTAAATTGACTTTAAAATAAAAATATAGGTTTTATTTAAATAATATGATTCATATAATGTAGTTACACAGAGGTGCAATCCCTTTATACAACAATTGGATATACAAACTAGAAAAAAGGGCATACGTTGGCACCAATACAAATATTACTATTTTGAATAAGTAACATATTTTCAAAGGGTTAATAACTATTGGGCCACTGATTTCACTATGAATATATACAGGGTAGATCCCCCTCCATGCCATGCAATTGTTTTTAGCCTGGCCCAATGGTATTTTTGGGCACAGAAATTGATGCCAACCATGGCATAGGTCACATAATTCTCATTTTTGAATAAGAAACAGATATTTTCAAAGGGTTAATAATCACTGGGCCACTGATTTCACTATAAATATATACAGGGTAGATCCCCCTCCATGCCATGCAATTGTTTTTAGCCTGGCCCAATGGTGTTTTTGGCACAGAAATTGATGCCAACCCTGGCATAGGTGACATAATTCTCAATTTTTAATAAGTAACAGATATTTTCAAAGGGTTAATAACCATTGGGCCACTGATTTCACTATTAATATATACAGGGTAGATTCCCCTCCATGCCATGCAATTGTTTTTAGCCTGGCCCAATGGTGTTTTTGGCACATAAATTGATGCCAACCCTGGCATAGGTGACATCATTCTCATTTTTGAATAAGTAACAGATATTTTCAAAGGGTTAATAACCATTGGGCCACTGGCCCAAAACACCATTGGGCCAGGCTAAAAACAATTGCATGGCATGAAGGGGGATATACCCTGTATATGTTAGTGAAATCAGTGGCCCAATGGTTATTAACCCTTTGAAAATATCTGTTACTTATTAAAAATTGAGAATTATGTCACCTATGCCAGGGTTGGCATCAATTTCTGTGCCCAAAACACCATTGGGCCAGGCTAAAAACAATTGCATGTCATGGAGGGAGATCTAACCTGTAAATATTCATAGAGAAATCAGTAGCCCAATGGTTATTAACCAATTGAAAATATCTGTTACTTATTCAAATATGAGAATTAGAGCACCAATGCCAGTGTTGGCATCAATTTCTGTGCCCAAAACACCATTGGGCCAGTCTAAAAACAATTGCATGTCATGGAGGGAGATTCAACCTGTATATATATTTATAGTGAAATCAGTGGCCCAGTGGTTATTAACCAATTGAAAATATCTGTTACTTATTCAAAAATGAGAATTATGTGACCTATGCCAGGGTTGGCATCAATTTCTGTGCCCAAAAATACCATTGGGCCAGGCTAAAAACAATTGCATGGCATGGAGGGGGATCTACCCTGTATATATTCATAGTGAAATCAGTGGCTCAATAGTTATTAACCCCACTGTATGTTCTATAATAAAATAATTTTATGTGATTTTCAGTTCAGTGCTATAATGGAGCCTGATGTGTAAAGCAGCATATGCTCTAGTATATTTTAAAAATCTTAAAGGGACATGGAGCATACATTTGTAAACCACTTTCCAATCTGTTTCGGAGCCAGTGAGAATTATTAGGAGTCGGACAGCTGTATTTTTATATAGATATATGGAGAAAAACCAAAAAAGTTAGTAGCCAGGGGTAAATCGGAAATCTCAGCTGATAAGCAACTCAATACTGAATGCTGTTTTGACATGGCAAGCTGACTATACAAGTTAAATCTGTGCCAAGAGCTCACTCATATATTATTAGGTAAAAAAAGCCAGTGTGCTGGGACCAAAATCGGTGCAATTTAATGCTGGACATGGCCATTTTAATAAGAGGTTTTACTTGAGTTGGGGGTATAATGATCTCCTTAGGAAAAAAATGGTATACTTAAAGGTTAAGTCTAGTCCAAAACAAAAGTTTCATGATATTTATAGGGCATGTAATTTTAAACAATTTTCCAATTTACTTTTATCACCAATTTTGCTTTGTTCCCTTGGTATTCTTAAAATGATAACAAATACCATAATATCACAAAAACGCAAAAATGTGAAATAAATGTGATAAAATTGTGAACAAAAAGTGATCATAAAATATACATAATGTGTGAAACCTAAATACTTATAAAAGTTCATATAAGGA
Organism: Bombina bombina; assembly: GCF_027579735.1. NCBI lineage: Eukaryota > Metazoa > Chordata > Amphibia > Anura > Bombinatoridae > Bombina > Bombina bombina. Next base: position 487,151,187 of record NC_069499.1, read on the forward strand.
TATATGTGTTCTTCCAAAATCTTCACGCTTCTATTTTTCTTTTGATCCTCATATGAAAAGAAAGAAGAAATGCCACATAGCGTAACTCTAACCTTTTTTTCAATGCAGAATGTGTATGTACAAATGATTACTCACATGAGATGGAGCTATAGCCAAGCTCAGGTTAGTGCGCACACCCAATGTTATACTGTTGGGTAAACAGTTGCTTGAACAGGATATTGAATAAAAAGATTTATTTAAAATACAAATATAAAAAGCGCCACAAGAGCTGCAAAGACCACCAAATACAATAGGATTGGCAATACAATCAAGTATTTGCTCAAGTTGAGCTTATACACAATACCAGAGACCGTGGTAAGGAGTGCAGAAATTTAACCACACAACCTCCCCCTTAAGAGTCCAGTATATGTTGCTCTCCTTACTGGTGTGCAGATTCTTGGAAGGACGCCAAAGAGCAATGTATCCGACGTACGTTTCGCTAAAGAGCTTTATCAAGGAATCCTTGATAAAGCTCTTTAGCGAAACGTACGTCGGATATACTGGACTCTTAAGGGGGAGGTTGTGTGGTTAAATTTCTGCACTCCTTACCACGGTCTCTGGTATTGTGTATAAGCTCAACTTGAGCAAATACTTGATTGTATTGCCAAACCTATTGTATTTGGTGGTCTTTGCAGCTCTTGTGGCGCTTTTTATATTTGTATTTTAAATAAATCTTTTTATTCAATATCCTGTTCAAGCAACTGTTTACCCAACAGTATAACATTGGGTGTGCGCACTAACCTGAGCTTGGCTATAGCTCCATCTCATGTGAGTAATCATTTGTACATACACATTCTGCATTGAAAAAAAGGTTAGAGTTACGCTATGTGGCATTTCTTCTTTCTTTTCATATGAGGATCAAAAGAAAAATAGAAGCGTGAAGATTTTGGAAGAACACATATATCCTTATATGAACTTTTATAAGTATTTAGGTTTCACACATTATGTATATTTTATGATCACCTTGGTATTCTTAGTTGAAAGCTAAACCTAGGAGGTTCATATGCTAATTTCTTATACCTTGAGGGCCACCTCCCTTTTTTTTTTTTTTTTTATGCATTTTGACAGTTTTTACCACTAGAGGGTGTTAGTTCATGTGTGTCATATAGATAACACTGTGCTCATGCACGTAGAGTTACCTAGGAGTCAGCACTGATTGGCTAAAATGCAAGTCTGTCAAAATAACTGAAATAAGGGGGCAGTTTGCAGAAGCTTAGATACAAGATAATCACAGAGGTAAAAAGTGTATTAATATAACTGTGTTGGTTATCCAAAACTGGGAAATGGGTAATAAAGGGATTATCTATCTTTTAAAACAATAACAATACTTCTTACACCACTGTGGACATTCTCGGGCAGTCGTAGCAACCAAGTTAATGTGATATGGGCCAATAAAAGTTTATACAGAATAGCTGACACACTGCGAAACTCTGAGACCATCACGTTCCAACAATATAACGATATCTTACCCTCCACACCACACTCCTGGTTTCATTACCTCCAACTAAAAACTAGGATAGACGAAGTCCGCAAGTTGAGAACCTCAAACAGCCCTACGCTATTTGAGAAAATTTGTAGCTCCACCTCTAGAAGTAGGGGTACAATTTCTAGCCTATATAAATTTTTATTCACAAAACAAAAGTCGGAGAAGCTATACTTTATTAAAAAATGGGAAAATGAGATTAACCTTACTAGAGACACGGGAGAATGGGCCACCATAATCCAAAAGGGCCTGGCTTGCTCTATTAGTGCAAACTTAAAAGAAAATTACATTAAAACAACATATAGGTGGTATAATTATCCAAGTAGATTTAAATATCATCAATCAGATACCAACACAGTTGGTCCAGTACAATGTTACAGAGGATGCCAAGCAGAGGGTACCTACGTTCATATGTGGTGGGAGTGCCACGAAAGTAAGAGAATATGGGAGTCCACCTCCGAGCTAATTAGTAAGATTTTCGATAGACGAATTACATTAACTATTGAGCAAGCTCTTTTACATTTCCCTATTGAAGGCCTCAACAGACATTCATTAAAATTAGTGGGTATAATATGCACCGCTGTTAGAACAGTGATAGCGAAATTCTGGAAAACTACAGTGCCCCACTATGATATTATAATAAACAAAATTAGGTATTACCACCAAATGGAGACCATAGCATCTTCGTTGTTAGACAAAAGACAGGAATTTCTTAAAATATGGGAGGAATGGATAGTCTGGGAAGACTCTGAGAATGCAAGCGAGAAGGGCGCTAGGAGATAGGGCATGTCAGGAAGGCGGACATGTTAGATAGATACCCCCACGAGTGCTTCATCCACACTTCTCTTTATTTCTTCTCTTTTCCCCCTTCCTCTCTGCTTCAAAAAAGAAAAAAATTATTTTTATTCTTGCCCTTCTATTACTATTTTAAGAGTTATAGGTGATATAATAGAAGTCTTCCTTTAATTCAACTTATGTGCTAACTAACTCTATGCTTAATTTGTATAGTCTCTAAGCGAAGGAGGAATAAGCTATAACATTGCTGGATGTAATTTGTAACATGGACTAATATTATCTTCTGCACGGCACTATAATGCAAATGTTGTTACTATTTATGTATTGATTTGGAAGGTTTCAATAAAAATATTTTCAGTTAAAACAATAACAATTCTGGTGTAGACTAGGGCTGGGCGATATGGGGGGGGGGTGTAATCGCGATTTTCTTATAAATGACTAACACCTTAATTTGTCAATAAAAAATGTATTTAAGACTACAGAATCTTAATGTACATGTTTCTCAATGTCCAATACATTGAGAATAAAAATACAAACCACAGATGTATGTGTGTGTATAATATATATATATATATACACATAACCTACAGTATTGTATTACACTGTGAGTATGCATTTAACTTGCAGCACTAATGTTCTATTAACAATTTAGCAAGCTTCATAAATTACAGTAATATTCTTAGTTCCAGAGTGAGCAATCTCTGTGCCTGTAGAAATATTGCAAGTATACTCTACTCTATTATCGTTTGCTATAGAGACATTACTGCAAAGTAAGCCAGCTGAGCTCTATAGTTTGCAGTATAATTCAGATGCAGAGGAGACAAGCTCTTTATCTTGCAATGGTGACCTATGCCAAGTGAGTCCCACTACACAACACTACCACAGTCACTTGCCGGCCCCCCAAGCAGGGTTTTCTTGTCCGGTGCAGCAGCAAGCACAGCGGCTCCCTCCCACCTTGAACAGAAAGCTGGCCAGCAGGATGCACGGTCTGCGCGACCAAATACTTTGAATGGAGTATTTGGGCGCGCAGACCGTGCATCCTGCTGGCCAGCTTTTTATTCATGATGGGAGGGAGCTGCTGTGCTTGCTGCTGCACCGGACAAGAAAATGCTGCTAGTCCATTCAACACTGCATGGCCGGCTATCCCTCAAGCTAGATCCGACACGGCTGCCCCCCGGGCCCCCTCTCAGCCTGAGCTCAGTCACCATGTGCTAGTACAGCACTGGTAAGTCACTGCCACCCCCCTTACCCGCATGTGGCCGCCGCGAAGCCCTCCTGTACGTCATAGGTGACATAGTGGGCGGGGTTATAAATCACATACTCTTGAGGTTTTTAATCTGCAGCGATTAATCGCGGTTTAAAACCGCATCCGTGATTAATCGTGCAGCCCTAGTGTAGACTGTCCCTTTTTAAAATAACATTTTCATAATCTGTACTCCTGGCTCTCTGAATGTTATTACCCCTATTTCAGATCTTTTGTTTTAATACTATTATCTCACATAGGGCCTGATGATCTAAAGCTCTCTAATCTGGCAAGATGATCTTATAAATCTCATCAATACTATGAGGTACCACCAATAACTTTAGAAAGGCAAATTTTACCTTGAGGGCAGTTTCTCTATCTCTGCAGTTATGGGTGTGAAGGAGTGACACATACTTTACAATCTACTGCTCACTTTCAGAATGTGAAAGAATTTATTCTGTGGCTCCTTTTAAATAAGAAGAGTTAATAAGCTTACTTTCTCTTGCAAGGTGTATCCAGTCCACTGATTCATCCTTTACTTGTGGGATATTCTCATTCCCTACAGGAAGTGGCAAAGAGAGCACACCGCAGAGCTGTCCATATAGCTCCCCCTCTAGCTCCACCCCCCAGTCATTCTCTTTGCCGGCTCTAAGCACTAGGGTCTCTCTCGGGAGTGTAAAGTGAATGTGGTGTTAGAATTGTAGTTTTATTATCTTCAATCAAAAGTTTGTTATTTTAAATGGTACCGGTTTGTACTATTTACTCTCTAGCAGAAAAGTGATGAAGATTTCTGCTGAGAGGAAAATGATTTTAGCATGTTGTAACTAAAATCCACTGCTGTTCCCACACAGGACTGAGGAGTACCAGAAAACTTCAGTTGGGGGGAACAGTTTGCAGGGTGATCTGCAATAAGGTATGTTCAGTCATTTATTTCTAGACAAGACTGAGATAATGCTAGAAGAGACTGACAATATCCCCATGAGGGGAGGGTAAGCTATGTTCACAGACTTAGGTGATTGTCAATTTTCGTTCTTTTGAACACATATTCCTGTAGGCAATCCTGATATTAACCTAACCGCCACTATACATTTATTATAAAATTAGTAATATGTAGTTTATTTTTTAGATGAAATATAGACTATTCACAGTACCTGCTCCTCCCACAGTTTACTTCCTTAGTTTTAGACATATCACGTATACAGCGGTCCCACCCGCTATTTACGTCTCTTCAATGCGCGCTCCCGTTTTCACTTCACATTGCGCATGCGTGAAATGCTGTTTCCGCTTTCAATCAACCATAGTATTCATTGAATCAATACATTCAATGAATACTATCGTTGTGAAGAGAAGGAAACAATCTGCTAACCCAGCACCTAATAGCGCAAAAAATAAAAATACAATACAGATCGATTGTAAGTGTTTATTGAAACAGAACTTTTTAATTTCATTATGTTTTGCCTGCTAACTAATATTTTATTATTCAAACAGTATTGATTTTTAAAATAAGCTGTAATTAGAGAATACGGAGCCCTGTTACTGATGTACTTACCGAGCGGTACAGTAATTCAGAAATGACAGGGCTCCGTAAAGTGAAACTACTGCGCATGCGCGAAATGTGCACGAGCGTTAAAGGAAATCGCTGGTGAACATGATAACAACGCAGGCGCAGAAAGGAGTAGTGACGTCAGCGTAAGCGGGTGGGTCCCCCTGTGGTTAGAGCCTTGATTGGTAATAAAGACGTCAATCAGACTGACACTAAGTAGGTGCGTGTGCCGGGTGGAGGATCAAAATAACGGGAGCCAACGAACAAAATAAAAAAACAAGGTATATAACAAAAACATTGTAAATCGATGAATGAAACTGGTATTTATTTTTAATAGACATTAAGGGTAACGTTAGTGAGGATGAGCACTTTACATTCACTTTAGTAAGGAATTGAATGCTTACATAATAGGGCTAATATACTGGTTGACACTTATTCAGGGCAATCGATTGTTTTGCTAAGAAAAAATCGTTTTGCAAGACACTTTGAAAGCCCTTTTGGGTTCTTTCTGGGGTTATTACCCACATGGCTGTTTTTTAGTCACTTAGGAGTGATTTACTAGGCCTCACAGCTCCGGAGTAGAGTGGGAGGGGCCTAATTTCGCGCCTCAGATGCGCACTTAGAAATTGTGTTTTTTATTTGATTAAAGTGATTTCAAAGCCTGTTTGTGTACTCTACTAGTCTGTTAAACATGTCTGACACTAAGGAAAATCCTTGTTCAATGTGTTTAGAAGCCATGGTGGAACCCCCTCTCAGAATGTGTCCCACTTTTACTGATATGTCTATACACTTTAAAGATCATATTGTTGCACTTAAGAATGTGGCCCAAGATGATTCTCAGACTGAAGGTAACGAGGGTAGCCCGTCTGCCTCTCCCCAAGTGTCACAACCAGTTACGCCCGCGCAAGCGACGCCTAGTACCTCTAGTGCGTCTAACCCTTTTACATTACAAGACTTAGCGGCAGTCATGGATAATTCTCTTACAGCCTTCTTATCTAAACTGCCCGTGTTACCTGCAAAGCGGGATAGCTCCGTTTTAAGAACAGATTATGAGCATTCTGACGCTTTGGTAGCCGTATCCGATATACCCTCACAACGCTCTGAAGTGGGAGCAAGGGATTTGATGTCTGAGGGAGAAGTCTCTGATTCAGGAAGGGTTCCTCCTCAGACAGATTCAGATACATTGGCTTTTAAATTTAAACTGGAACACCTCCGTGTTTTGCTTAGGGAGGTATTAGCTACTCTGGATGACTGCGACCCTTTGGTGATCCCAGAGAAATTGTGTAAAATGGACAAGTACCTAGAGGTCCCTGTTTACACGGATGCGTTTCCGGTCCCTAAAAGGATTGCGGATATCGTTACTAGGGAGTGGGGATAGGTCAGGTGTCACTTTTGTCCCCCCTCCTGTTTTTAAGAAAATGTTCCCCATATCTGACCCCATGCGGGACTTGTGGCAGACGGTCCCTAAGGTGGAGGGGGCTGTTTCTACACTAGCTAAACGCACAACCATACCAATTGAAGACAGTTGTGCTTTTAAAGACCCTATGGATAAAAAATTAGAGGGTTTACTTAAGAAAATTTTTGTTCAATAAGGTTTTCTTCTCCAACCTATTGCCTGCATTATTCCTGTAACTACTGCAGCTGCTTTCTGGTTTGAGGCGCTGGAAGACTCGCTCCAGACGGATAGACTTAAGGCTCTAAAGCTAGCTAATTCTTTTATCACTGACGCCGCTTTCCAAATAGCTAAGTTAGCGGCGAAAAATTCAGGTTTCGCCATTTTGACGCGCAGGGCGCTATGGCTAAAGTCCTGGTCGGCCGATGTGTCGTCTAAATCCAAGCTTTTGAACATTCCTTTCAAAGGGAAGACCCTCTTCGGGCCTGAATTGAAAGAGATTATTTCAGATATCACCGGGGGAAAAGGCCATGCTCTCCCTCAGGACAAAGCCTTTAAGACAAAGAACAAGGCTAATTTTTGTTCCTTTCGCAATTTCAGGAACGGCCCCGCTTCATCCTCTCCGGCTGCAAAGCAAGAGGGTAACGCTTCACAGCCCAAGGCAACCTGGAAACCTTACCAGGGCTGGAATAAGGGTAAACAGGCCAAAAAGCCTGCAGCTGCCACCAAGACAGCATGAAGGGGTAGCCCCCCATTCTAGTAGGGGGCAGACTCTCTTCGCTCAGGCCTGGGCAAGAGATGTACACAATCCTTGGGCATTAGAGATTGTAGCCCAGGGATACCTTCTAGAATTCAAGGACTCTCCTCCAAGGGGAAGGTTCCACATTTCTCGTCTGTCTACAGATCAGACAAAGAAAGAGGCATTTTTACGCTGTGTAGAAGATCTACATACAATGGGAGTGATCCACCCAGTTCCAATTGCAGAACAAGGACTGGGGTTTTACTCAAACCAGTTTGTGGTTCCCAAAAAAGAAGGAACTTTCAGACCAATCCAAGGACAATCTTACCAATGATCCAGGAGGGTCAATATATGACTACCGTGGATCTAAAGGATGCATATCTGCACATTCCTATCCACAAAGATCATCACCAGTTTCTCAGGTTCGCCTTTCTGGACAAGCTTTTTCAGTTTGTGGCTCTTCCTTTCGGGTTGGCCACTGCTCCCAGAATTTTCACAAAGGTGCTAGGGTCCCTCCTGGCGGTTCTAAGACTGCGGGGCATAGCAGTGGCGCCTTACCTAGACGACATCTTAATTCAGGCGTCGACTTTCCAAAGAACCAAGTCTCACACGGAGATTGTATTGGCCTTTCTGAGCTCTCACAGGTGTAAGGTGAACATCAAAAAGAGTTATCTTTCCCCCCTCACAAGAGTTCCATTCCTAGGAACCCTGATAGACTCGGTAGAAATGAAAATATTTCTGACGGCGGTCAGAAAGCTAAAACTCTTAACTACTTGCCGAGCTCTTTATTCCATTCCTCGGCCATCTGTGGCTCAGTGCATGGAGACAATCGGACTAATAGTAGCGGCAATGGACATAGTCCCTTTTGCTCGTATACACCTCAGACCACTGCAACTATGCATGCTCAAACAGTGGAATGGGGATTATGCAGATTTGTCTCCTCAAATTCAGTTGGACCAGGAGACCAGAGATTCTCTTCTCTGGTGGTTGTCTCAGGATCACCTGTCTCAGGGAATATGTTTTCGCAGGCCAGAGTGGATCATTGTAACGACCGACGCCAGTCTGTTAGGCTGGGGTGCGGTCTGGGTCTCCCTGAAAGCTCAGGGCTTATGGTCTCGGGAAGAAACTCTTCTCCCGATAAACATTCTGGAACTGAGGGCAATATTCAACGCTCTTCAGGCATGGCCTCAACTAGCTGCGGCCAAATTCATCAGATTTCAGTCGGCAGCAATTCACATCCCAGGAGTAGACAACTGGGAGGCGGATTTTCTAAGTCGTCAGACTTTTCACCCGGGGGAGTGGGAACTCCATCCGGAGGTATTTGCCCAGCTGACTCATCTATCGGGCACTCCAGAGTTGGATCTGATGGCGTCCCGTCAGAACACCAAACTTCCTCTCTACGGGTCCAGGTCCCGGGATCCCAAGGCGGTATTGATAGATGCTCTAGCAGCGCCTTGGTCCTTCAATCTGGCTTATGTTTTTCCACCGTTTCCTCTCCTCCCGCGTCTGGTTGCCAGAGTCAAGCAGGAGAAGGCTTCAGTGATTCTGATAGCACCTGCGTGGCCACGCAGGACTTGGTATGCAGACCTAGTGGACATGTCATCTGTCCCACCATGGACATTGCCAATGAGGCAAGATCTTCTGATACAGGGTCCGTTCAAGCATCCAAATTTAGTTTCTCTACGTCTGACTGCTCGGAGATTGAACGCTTAATTCTATCAAAGCGTGGGTTCTCTGAGTCAGTTATAGATACTCCTGATTCAGGCTAGAAAGCCTGTCACCAGGAAAATCTACCATAAGATATGGCGGAAATATCTTTGTTGGTATGAATCCAAGGGTTACTCATGGAGTAAGATTAGGATTCCCAGGATATTGTCCTTTCTCCAAGAAGGATTGGAGAAAGGATTGTCAGCTAGTTCCTTAAAAGGACAAATATCAGCTTTGTCTATCCTGTTACACAAGCGTCTGGCAGAGGTACCAGACGTTCAAGCGTTTGCTCAGGCTTTAGTCAGAATCAGGCCTGCCTATAAACCTGTGGCTCCGCCATGGAGTTTGAATCTAGTTCTTTCAGTTCTCCAAGGAGTTCCGTTTGAACCTTTTCATTCCATAGACATTAAGTTGTTATCTTGGAAAGTTTTGTTTTTGATAGCTATCTCTTCTGCTCGAAGAGTTTCAGAATTATCTGCCTTACAGTGTGATTCACCTTACCTGGTGTTCCACGCAGATAAGGTAGTTTTGCGTACCAAGCCTGGTTTTCTTCCTAAAGTTGTTTCTAACAAGAATATTAACCAGGAAATAGTTCTTCCTTCTCTGTGTCCTAATCCATCTTCGTGGTTTCTCCTTTTTCTTCCTAACCTTTGGTCGAATGACTGGGGGGTGCAGCTAGAGGGGGAGCTATATGGACAGCTCTGCTGTGTGCTCTCTTTGCCACTTCCTGTAGGGAATGAGAATATCCCACAAGTAAAGGATGAATCCGTGGACTGGATACACCGCAAGAGAAAGTAATTTATCAGGTAAGCATAAATTCTGTTTTTAAATACTTACGTGTGGTTTACATTGTAACTACTTGATTTATTTCTTTTAGATAAGCAGTTAGCCTTTTAAACAAACCTTTATTTTATTAGTTTTAGTCCCCCCTACAGTTTGTAATATTTTTTTGTTTTCTTTGTAGGACAAAACTTTTGGCTTAAAAAACAAGAAGGGGGCCAAGCAGCAAAAATTTATAAAAAATGTCACTCACCAAGTTAAATTTGGTGCGCAAAACCCTCGCCTGGTAAGTATTATTTATTTATTTTATTTATTTCTTTAAAATAATCTGTCCTAATGAATTGTTCAGGTCATTATGAATGGATATATAGATATCAAATTATGTTACTAAATATTATGATTGTCATCACACTACTACCAAGTGATGTTATAATGTATTAATAAAATGCTCTTCAATTACTACATTTGTAAGACCCACTAAATACATTCTAGGAAAAACATTTGAAAATTATCTTGTGCAAAAGGACACTAAATACATTTCATGCATCCATTTTGACACCTAGTTTACACGGCAGGTATCTGAAGGAGAGTTGCTGTACATGTGTAAACAGGTCAGCGCTGGAATGGAATGAAAGCTAGATTTTTAACATGGCAGCACCCATGACTAATTGGAGATGGGGAATAACCCCAATACTATGTTTAAGGGATACTAAACGGTAAATACATGCTACACGTTTGGTATGCGCATTTGTTATTTTCTTAAAGGGACATGAAACCCCAATTTTTTTTTTTCATGATTTAGAAAGCTCATGCAATTATAAACAACTTTTTAATTTACTTCTATTATCTAATTTGCTTATTTCCCTTGATATTCTTTGCTGAAAAGCATATCTAGATATGCGCAGTAGCTGCTGATTGGTAGATGCCTTGTGTGATTGGCTCACACATGTGCATTGCTATTTCTTCACCAAAGATATCTAAAGAATTAAGCAAATTAGATAATAGAAGTAATTTGGAAAGTTATTTAAAATTGTATTCTCTACCTGAATCATTAAATATTTTTGGGGGTTTAGTGTCCCTTTAACGAATTAGGAAATAGGTGACTGCAAGCCGCATTAGATTGTTTTTGGAACTACATTCATTTTCGTGAAAGTGCAACACACTGAGATCTGTGCAAATCCAGATCTTAGTGTGTTGCACTTTCACAAGAATGAACAGCAAGATAAGGTTAAAAGGATTGTAAAGTCCAAATTAAACTTTCATGATTCAAATAGGGCATATCATTTTTAACAACTTTCTAATTTACCTTTATCATTAAATTTGCTTTGTTCTTGTTATTCTTAGTTGTAAGCTAATACTAGGTAGTTTCATATGCTGATTTCTAAGCTCTTGAAGGCAGCTTCTAATTTTAAAGCATTTGACAGTTTTTCACAACTAAAGGGCGTTAGTTCATGTGTTTCATATAGATAATATTGTGCTCATGCACGTGAAGTTATTTAAGTCAGCACTAATTGCCTGAAATGCAAGTCTGTCAAAAGATCTGAGATAAGGAGGCAGTCAGCAGAAGCTTAGACACAAGGTAATTACAAGGTTAAAAGTATATTTCTTCTGTTATGTGCGATCAGTCCACGGGTCATCATTACTTCTGGGATATAACTCCTCCCCAACAGGAAATGCAAGAGGATTCACCCAGCAGAGCTGATATAGCTCCTCCCCTCTACGTCAGTCCCAGTCATTCTCTTGCACCCAACGACTAGATAGGATGTGTGAGAGGACTATGGTGATTATACTTAGTTTTTATGACTTCAATCAAAAGTTTGTTATTTTACAATAGCACCGGAGCGTGTTATTACTTCTCTGGCAGAGTTTGAAGAAGAATCTACCAGAGTTTATTACTATGATTTTAACCGGAGTAGTTAAGATCATATTGCTGTTCTCGGCCATCTGAGGGAGGTAAAGACTTCAGATCAGGGGACAGCGGGCAGATGAATCTGCATTGAGGTATGTAGCAGTTTTTATTTTCTGAATGGAATTGATGAAAAAATCCTGCTATACCGTTATAATGACATGTATGTATACACTTCAGTATTCTGGGAATGGTTTTTCACCGGAACTACTCTGTTAAAGGTCACTAATCCTTTTAATAAATATTGTCATGTTAAACGTTTTTGCTGGAATGTAGAATCGTTTACATTGCTGAGGTACTGAGTAAATAAATGTTTGGGCATTATTTTCCACTTGGCAGTTGTCTGCTTTAAATTGTGACAGTTTCGTTTCTCCTCACTGCTGTGTGTGAGAGGGAGGGGCCGTTTTGGCGCTCTTTTGCTACGCATCAAAAAATTCCAGTCAGCTACTATTATATTTCCTGCATGATCCGGTTCACTGACAGATCTCAGGGGTCTTCAAACTTCTTTGAAGGGAGGTACATTCTCTCAGCAGAGCTGTGAGAATTTTTATTGACTGTGAATAAAAACGTTACTCTATAATTTTTTATGTCAAATTTAGTTATTTACTAATGGGAACAAACCTTTGCTAAAAGTTGTGTTATTTTAAACTTGATGCTATAACTGTTTCAGTTCATTATCTCAACTGTCATTTAATCGTTAAAGTACCTCTTTGAGGCACAGTACGTTTTTGCTAAAAAAGATTATAACCAGGTTGCAAGTTATTGCTAGTGTGTTAAACATGTCTGACTCAGAGAATATCTGTGTCATTTGTTCCAATGCCAAGGTGGAGCCCAATAGAAATTTATGTACTAACTGTATTGATGCTACTTTAAATAAAAGTCAATTTGTACAATGTGAACAAATTTCACCAAACTGCGAGGGAAGAGTTATGCCGACTAACTCGCCTCACGCGGCAGTACCTGCATCTCCCGCCCGGGAGGTGAGTGATATTATGGCGCCTAATACATCTGGGCGGCCATTACAGATAACATTACATGATATGGCTACTGTTATGACTGAAGTTTTGTCTAAATTACCAGAACTAAGAGGCAAGCGTGATCACTCTGGGGTGAGAACAGAGTGCGCTGACAATACTAGGGCCATGTCTGATACTGCGTCACAGCTTGCAGAGCATGAGGACGGAGAGCTTCATTCTGTGGGTGACGGTTCTGATCCAAACAGATTGGATTCAGATATTTCAAATTTTAAATTTAAATTGGAGAACCTCCGTGCATTACTAGGGGAGGTCTTAGCAGCTCTCAATGATTGTAACACCGTTGCAATACCAGAGAAAATGTGTAGGTTGGATAAATACTTTGCGGTACCGGCGAGTACTGACGTTTTTCCTATACCTAAGAGATTAACTGAAATTGTTACTAAGGAGTGGGATAGACCCGGTGTGCCGTTCTCACCCCCTCCAATATTTAGAAAGATGTTTCCAATAGACGCCACTACTCGGGACTTATGGCAAACGGTCCCTAAGGTGGAGGGAGCAGTTTCTACTTTAGCTAAGCGTACCACTATCCCGGTGGAGGATAGCTGTGCTTTTTCAGATCCAATGGATAAAAAATTAGAGGGTTACCTTAAGAAAATGTTTGTTCAACAAGGTTTTATATTGCAACCCCTTGCATGTATCGCGCCGATTACGGCTGCGGCAGCATTTTGGATTGAGTCTCTGGAAGAGAACCTTAGTTCGTCTACGCTAGACGACATTATGGACAGGCTTAGAGTCCTTAAACTAGCCAATTCATTCATTTCGGAGGCCGTAGTACTTCTAAACAAATTCCTAAGAGTTCCATCGTTCAAAATGGAAACTATTCGGACAATCTTACCTATGATCCAAAAGGGTCAGTACATGACCACAGTGGATTTAAAAGATGCTTACCTTCACATACCGATTCACAAAGATCATCAACGGTATCTACGGTTTGCCTTCCTAGACAGGCACTACCAGTTTGTAGCTCTTCCATTCGGATTGGCTACGGCCCCAAGAATCTTCACAAAGGTTCTGGGCGCCCTTCTGGCGGTACTAAGACCGCGAGGGATTTCGGTAGCTCCGTACCTAGACGACATTCTAATACAAGCTTCAAGCTTTCAAACTGCCAAGTCTCATACAGAGTTAGTTCTGGCATTTCTAAGGTCGCATGGATGGAAAGTGAACGAAAAGAAAAGTTCTCTTTTTCCTCTCACAAGAGTTCCATTCTTGGGGACTCTTATAGATTCTGTAGAAATGAAGATTTACCTGACAGAAGACAGGTTAACAAGGCTTCAGGATGCATGCCGTGTCCTTCATTCCATTCAACACCCGTCAGTGGCTCAATGCATGGAGGTGATCGGCTTAATGGTAGCGGCAATGGACATAGTACCTTTTGCACGCCTACACCTCAGACCGCTGCAATTGTGCATGCTAAGTCAGTGGAATGGGGATTACTCAGATTTGTCCCCTACCCTGAATCTGAATCAAGAGACCAGAAATTCTCTTCTATGGTGGCTTTATCGGCCACACCTGTCCAGGGGGATGCCATTCAGCAGGCCAGACTGGACAATCGTAACAACAGACGCCAGCCTACTAGGTTGGGGCGCTGTCTGGAATTCTCTGAAGACTCAGGGATTATGGAATCAGGAGGAGAGTCTCCTTCCAATAAACATTCTGGAATTGAGGGCAGTTCTCAATGCCCTTCTAGCTTGGCCCCAATTAACAACTCAGGGGTTCATCAGGTTTCAGTCGGACAATATCACGACTGTAGCTTACATCAACCATCAGGGAGGGACAAGAAGCTCCCTAGCAATGATGGAAGTATCAAAGATAATTCGCTGGGCAGAGTCTCACTCTTGCCACCTGTCAGCAATCCACATCCCGGGAGTGGAAAACTGGGAGGCGGATTTCTTGAGTCGCCAGACTTTTCATCCGGGAGAGTGGGAACTTCATCCGGAGATTTTTGCCCAAATACTTCGACGTTGGGGCAAACCAGAGATAGATCTCATGGCGTCTCGCCAGAACGCCAAACTTCCTCACTACGGGTCCAGATCCAGGGATCCGGAAGCGGTTCTGATAGATGCTTTGACAGCACCTTGGAACTTCGGGATGGCTTATGTGTTTCCACCCTTCCCGCTGCTTCCTCGATTGATTGCGAAAATCAAACAAGAGAGAGCATCTGTGATTCTAATAGCGCCTGCATGGCCACGCAGGACTTGGTATGCAGATCTAGTGGACATGTCATCCTGTCCGCCTTGGTCTCTACCTCTGAGACAGGACCTTCTGATACAGGGTCCATTCAAACATCAAAATCTAACTTCTCTGAAACTGACTGCTTGGAAATTGAACGCTTGATTTTATCAAAGCGTGGTTTTTCTGAGTCGGTTATTGATACCCTGATCCAGGCTAGGAAGCCTGTTACCAGAAAGATTTACCATAAAATATGGCGCAAATACCTATACTGGTGCGAATCCAAACGTTACTCCTGGAGTAAGGTTAGGATCCCTAGGATATTGTCCTTTCTACAAGAAGGTCTAGAAAAGGGTTTATCGGCTAGTTCATTAAAGGGACAGATTTCAGCTCTGTCCATCTTGTTGCACAGGCGTCTGTCAGAAAATCCAGACGTCCAGGCTTTTTGTCAAGCTTTAGCTAGGATCAAGCCTGTGTTTAAAGCCGTTGCTCCGCCATGGAGTTTAAACTTAGTTCTTAACGTTTTACAAGGTGTTCCATTTGAACCCCTTCATTCCATTGATATAAAATTGTTATCGTGGAAAGTTCTATTTTTAATGGCTATTTCCTCGGCTCGAAGAGTCTCTGAGTTATCAGCCCTACATTGTGATTCTCCTTATCTGATCTTTCACTCAGACAAGGTAGTTCTGCGTACTAAACCTGGGTTCTTACCTAAGGTAGTTACTAACAGGAATATCAATCAAGAGATTGTTGTTCCATCCTTGTGTCCAAATCCTTCTTCAAAGAAGGAGCGTCTTCTACACAATCTGGATGTAGTTCGTGCCCTCAAGTTCTACTTGCAGGCAACTAAAAATTTTCGCCAAACTTCTTCCTTGTTTGTCGTTTATTCTGGACAGAGGAGAGGTCAAAAAGCTTCTGCTACCTCTCTCTCTTTCTGGCTTCGTAGCATAATACGTTTAGCCTATGAGACTGCTGGACAGCAGCCTCCTGAAAGAATTACAGCTCACTCCACTAGAGCTGTGGCTTCCACTTGGGCCTTTAAGAATGAGGCCTCTGTTGAACAGATTTGCAAGGCTGCAACTTGGTCTTCGCTTCATACTTTTTCCAAATTTTACAAATTTGACACTTTTGCTTCTTCGGAGGCTATTTTTGGGAGAAAGGTTCTTCAGGCAGTGGTTCCTTCTATATAATGAGCCTGCCTATCCCTCCCGTCATCCGTGTACTTTTGCTTTGGTATTGGTATCCCAGAAGTAATGATGACCCGTGGACTGATCGCACATAACAGAAGAAAACATAATTTATGCTTACCTGATAAATTCCTTTCTTCTGTTGTGCGATCAGTCCACGGCCCGCCCTGTTTTTTAAGGCAGGTAAATATTTTTTAAATTATACTCCAGTCACCACTTCACCCTTGGTTACTCCTTTCTCGTTGATTCTTGGTCGAATGACTGGGACTGACGTAGAGGGGAGGAGCTATATCAGCTCTGCTGGGTGAATCCTCTTGCATTTCCTGTTGGGGAGGAGTTATATCCCAGAAGTAATGATGACCCGTGGACTGATCGCACAACAGAAGAAAGGAATTTATCAGGTAAGCATAAATTATGTTTTCTAAAGCAGTGTTGGTTATGCAAAACTGGGGAATGGTAAGTAAAAGGAGTATCTATCTTTTTAAACAATAACATTTTTGGTGTTTACTATCCCTTTAAAACAAAGGGATGGTAAATCCTAGCTTTTGTGATACTCTAGGATTTACCAGTGGAACAAATAAAAGGGACTTTCAGTCATGAAGTATAAAATACTTTATGCTCAAAGTTCCTTTATTTGTTTGAAGCGTTTGCCGCACTGAGCTTTTCAGGCAGCCTGTGGCAGAACGCTATTTTGATGTGAGGTGATGCACGGCTATTGGCTAAGAGGAGGAAACATCACCTCTCAGCAAAATAGCATTCTGCCCTGGGCTGCCTGAGGCACTCAGCGTGGCGAATACTTCAAACAAATAAAGGAACTTTCAGCATGAATTTTTTTATACTTCATGACTGAAAGTCCCCTTTATTTGTTCCAATGGTAAATCCTAGCATTTCACAAACGCTAAGATAGGAGACAAAATAATGAAAGTGTATTACAAAGTTGTTGTTTTTTAAAGGGACAGTTTAGTCCAAAACAAACTTTCATGATTCAGATAGGGCATGTAATATTAAACAATTTTCCAATTTACTTTTCTCACCAATTTTGCTTTGTTCTCTTGGTATTCTTAGTTGGTTCATATGCTAATTTCTTAGACCTTGAAGGCCGCCTCTTAAGAATGCATTTTAACAGGTTTTTCACCACTAGAGGGTGTTAGTTCATGTTTTTCATATAGATAACACTGTGCTCATGCACGTGAAGTTACCTGGGAGCTATCACTGATTGGCTAAACTGCAAGTCTGTCAAAAGAACTGAAATAAAGGGGCAGTTTGCAGAGGCTTAGATACAAGATAATCACAGAGGTAAAAAATATATAAATATAACTGTGTTGGTTATGCAAAACTGGGGAATGGGTAAAAAAGGGATTATCTATCTTTTAAAACCATAACAATTCTGGTGTAGACTGTCCCTTTTAACTACACATAATTAAACATGCTATATTACAATCTCATTCTATTTAAAGTGATTGTAAAGTTTAAAGAATTAAAGCCCACTATCTAAAAATACTCTCAAAAACAGGGGCACTTTAATTCATTTAAACTTTACAATCACTTTATTAAACAGTAGGGTAAACAGACCGCTGATCCGGCTTCCTCCAATCGTTGTGTGTCCCGTGAGCTGGACGCCAATGGGGGCAAGCAACGATTGGAGGAAGCCGGATTCATTATTGAGATGCAAAATACAGCCGGAGAAGCAGGCGGAGGATCAGCGGTCTGTTTACCCTAATGAAATAGTAAGTATTTAATTCATTAAAGCACTTTTTTTTTTTTTTTTTTTTTGTAAAGTGCCTCTGTTTTTAAGAGTATTTTTAGATACTGGGTTTTAATTCTTTAATCTCTACGATCACTTTAATATCTGTTTATAAAATGTATTTAGTGTTTAATGTCCCTTTTTAATAAACCAATAATAACCAATTTGCTGCGATAAGCCGATAAGTGCTGTCATTTTAGTTTCGCTTTCCATTGAGGTCCTGCTCCTTGTTTGTGCTTATTTTATTAAACAAGATAACAATCTCCACCAAAGATATTTCAATTATTTTAATAGATTTTATTTATTGGGTCTTTGGTGTAACAGTCACAGTTTCTGCTGTGTAATATTTTCTTAGATTTAAGAAAAGTTTTTGGTGTTTGACACTAGTAATTGTGTGTTCTGAAAGTGGTTTAAAATTGTGTGCTCTATCTGAATCATGAAAGTTGAATTTTGACTTTAGTGTTCCTTTAACTACACAGCAAAGTATCACTTCTGACCCTATACACTTGATACATGAAACTGTAAATTTCAATGTTTATTCTCTGTTGGATTTCTTAGGTTGCACAGACTGAGGGCGACAAGAAAGGAAAGAAAGATGACAAAATGAAAGAACTACTTCAACTGAATGAACTATTTAGACCAGTTGTAGCTGCACAAAAGGTCAGCAAAGGTATGAAAACGGCATGATATGTATTTTATAGACAAAGTTTAAAAAACAAAGTAAAAATGTAGTTTGATTTTTAAATTTAGAATTAACCAGAAATACAATTGGATTAATCAGCTCCTTTCTGTCTGTATCCCATAGATATTGATCTTTCTCCTTTTTTTTTTTTTTTTTTTTTCTCTCCTCTGCATTATTCATATTTGTTTTCCTGTACTATGTGAATGTCTTTATCACACAATTGGGCACTTTAACAACATATTACTCTTGGGTCAAAGGAAGAATTTCTTCTCCTAGTACCAAGGCTGATGTTTTTCATTGCACCCCTGTAACTCTGTAAAATCTGTGTCCAATCCCTACCTTTAGGGAAAAAAGGCTTATACAAGTTCTTGAGATGAAAGAAGTAGTTCTATGCATTTTCAGTGACTAAATAAACTTGATAACTTATCACAAAATTCTCTTTTTCCTCTGCAACTTGTACAACTTTAAGAAAATAAATACATAATAGTCCAAAAGAAGCCATAGCTTGCAGTGTTCTCACTATTTAATGAGCACAACTCCTGACTGATTTTAATGACCACTCGGCTAAAATTTAAGCCAATATTACAATAAGCTATTATTACTTTTCTCCAACATTGGTGTGTCCGGTCCACGGCGTCATCCTTACTTGTGGGATATTCTCTTCCCCAACAGGAAATGGCAAAGAGTCCCAGCAAAGCTGGTCACATGATCCCTCCTAGGCTCTGCCCACCCCAGTCATTCTCTTTGCCGTTGCACAGGCAACATCTCCACGGAGATGGTTAAGAGTTTTCTTTCATGTAATTAGCAAGAGTCCATGAGCTAGTGACGTATGGGATATACATTCCTACCAGGAGGGGCAAAGTTTCCCAAACCTTAAAATGCCTATAAATACACCCCTCACCACACCCACAATTCAGTTTTTACAAACTTTGCCTCCGATGGAGGTGGTGAAGTAAGTTTGTGCTAGATTCTACGTTGATATGCGCTCCGCAGCAAGTTGGAGCCCGGTTTTCCTCTCAGCGTGCAGTGAATGTCAGAGGGATGTGAGGAGAGTATTGCCTATTTGAATGCAGTGATCTCCTTCTACGGGGTCTATTTCATAGGTTCTCTGTTATCGGTCGTAGAGATTCATCTCTTACCTCCCTTTTCAGATCGACGATATACTCTTATATATACCATTACCTCTGCTGATTCTCGTTTCAGTACTGTTTTGGCTTTCTACAAACATGTAGATGAGTGTCCTGGGGTAAGTAAATCTTATTTTCTGTGACACTCTAAGCTATGGTTGGGCACTTTGTTTATAAAGTTCTAAATATATGTATTCAAACATTTATTTGCCTTGACTCAGAATGTTCAACTTTCCTTATTTTTCAGACAGTCAGTTTCATATTTGGGATAATGCATTTGAATTTATCATTTTTTCTTACCTTCAAAAATTTGACTCTTTTTTTTTCCTGTGGGCTGTTAGGCTCGCGGGGGGCTGAAAATGCTTCATTTTATTGCGTCATTCTTGGCGCGGACTTTTTTGGCGCAAAAATTCTTTTCCGTTTCCGGCGTCATACGTGTCGCCGGAAGTTGCGTCATTTTTTGACGTTATTTTGCGCCAAAAATGTCGGCGTTCCGGATGTGGCGTCCTTTTTGGCGCCAAAAGCATTTAGGCGCCAAATAATGTGGGCGTCTTATTTGGCGCTAAAAAATAAGGGCGTCGCTTTTGTCTCCACATTATTTAAGTCTTATTTTTTTCAGTGCTTCTGGTTGCTAGAAGCTTGTTCTTTGGCATTTTTTCCCATTCCTGAAACTGTCATTTAAGGAATTTGATCAATTTTGCTTTATATGTTGTTTTTTCTCTTACATATTGCAAGATGTCTCACGTTGCATCTGAGTCAGAAGATACTACAGGAAAATCGCTGTCTACTGCTGGAGCTACCAAGCTAAGTGTATCTGCTATAATTTTTGGTATCTGTTTCTCCAGCTGTTGTTTGTATTGCATGTCATGACAAACTTATTAATGCAGATAAAATTTCCTTTAGTACTGTTACATTACCTGTTGCTGTTCCGTCAACATCTAATTTTCAGAGTGTTCGTGATAAACATAAGAGATTTTATTTTTTAAATCCATTAAGAAGGCTATGTCTGTTATTTCTCCTTCTAGTTTACATAAAAGTCTTTTAAAACTTCTCTTTTTTCAGATGAATTTTTAAATGAACATCATCATTCTGATACTGATAATGGTTCTTCTGGTTCAGAGGTTTCTGTCTCAGAGGTTGATGCTGATAAATCTTTGTATTTGTTCAAGATGGAATTTATTCGTTCTTTATTTAAAGAAGTATTAATTGCATTAGAAATAGAGGATTCTGGTCCTCTTGATTCTAAATCTAAACGTTTAAATAAGGTTTTTAAATCTCCTGTAGTTATTCCAGAAGTGTTTAATCTCCCTGATGCTATTTCTGAAGTAATTTCCAGGGAATGGAATAATTTGGGTAATTCTTTTACTCCTTCTAAACGTTTAAGCAATTATATCCTGTGCCATCTGACAGATTAGAGTTTTTGGGACAAAATCCCTAAGGTTATGGGGCTGTCTCTACTCCTGCTAAATGTGCTACTATTCCTACGGCAGATAGTAATTCATTTAGATAGGAAAATTGAATCCTTTCTAAGAAAAGCTTACTTATGTTCAGGTAATCTTCTTAGACTTGCTATATTTTTAGCGGATGTTGCTGCAGCTTCAACTTTTTGGTTAGAAGCTTTGGCGCAACAAGTAACAGATCATAATTTTATAGCATTATTATTATTCTATAACATGCTAATAATTTTATTGGTGATACCATCTTTTGATATCATTAGAGTTGATGTCAGGTATATGTCTCTAGCTATTTTAGCTAGAAAAGCTTTATGGATTAAACTTGGAATACTGATATGTCTTCTAAGTCAACTTTGCTTTCCCTTTCTTTCCAGGGTAATAAATTATTATTTCAACTGTTTCTGGAAGGAAGGGAACTTTTTTTCCAAAGGATAAAAAATCTAAGGTAAATTTAGGTCTAATAATCATTTCGTTCCTTTCCTCACAATAAGGAACAAAAGCCTGATCCTTCATTCTCAGGAGCGGTATCAGTTTGGAAACTATTTCCAGTTTGGAATATATCCAAGCCTTTTAGAAAACCTATAGCCAGCTCCTAAGTACCCATGAAGGTGCGGACCTTATTCCAGCTCAGCTGGTATGGGGCAGATTACGTTTTCTTCAAAGAAATTTTGATCAATTCCGTTCTCAATTTCTGGTTTCAGAACATTGTTTCAGAAAGGTACAGAATTGGCTTCAGTTAAGGCCTCCTGCTAAGAGATTTTTTTCTTTCCCGTGTCCCAGTTAACACAGCAAAGGCTCAGCATTTCTGAAATGTGTTTCAGATCTAGAGTTGGCTGGAGTAATTATGCCAGTTCCAGTTCTGGAACAGGGGCTGGGGTTTTATTTTATCTCTTCATTGTACCAAAGAAGGTCAATTCCTTCAGACCAGTTCCGGATCTATCAATATTGAATCGTTATGTAAGGATACCAACATTCAAGATGGTTACTGTAGGACTGTCCTGCCTTTTGTTTAGCAAGGGCATTATATGTCTACAATAGATTTACAGGATGTGTATCTACATATTCCGATTCATCCAGATCACTTTTAGTGTCTGAGATTCTCTTTTTAGACAAGCATTACCAGTTTTGTGGCTCTACCGTTTGGCCTAGCCTCAGTTCCAAGAATTTTTTTCAAAGGTTCTCGGTGCCCTTCTTTCTGTAATCAGAGAACAGGGTTTTGGTATTTCCTTATTGGACAATATCTGGGTACTTGCTCAGTCTTCTCATTTTCGAAGAATCTCATACGAATCGACTTGTGTTGTTTCTTCAAGTTCATAGTTGGAGGTTCAATTTACCAATCAGTTCATTGATTCCTCAGACAAGTGTAACCTTTTTAGGTTTCTAGAATAGATTCAGTGCCTATGACTCTGTCCTTGTCAGACAAGAGAAGTTTAACATTGATATCAGCTTGTCAAAACCTTCAGTCACAATTATTCCCTTTGGTAGCCTTATGCATGGAAATTTTAGGTCTTAGGACTGCCGCATCAGATGCGATCTCCTTTGCTCGTTTTCACATGCGACCTCTTCAGCTCTGTATGCTGAACCAATGGTGCAGGGATTACTCAAAGATATCTTAATTAATATCTTTAAACCGATTATACGACACTCTCTGACATGGTGGGCAGATCACCATCGTTTAGTTCAGGGGGCTTCTTTGTTCTTCTGACCTGGACTATAATCTCAACAGATGCAAGTCTTACAGGTTGGGGAGCTGTGTGGGGGTATCTGACGGCACAAGGGGTTTGGGAATCTCAGGAGGTGAGATTTCCGATCAATATTTTGGAACTCCGTGCAATTTCAGAGCTCTTCAGTCTTGGCCTCTTCTGAAGAGAGAGTTGTTCATTTGTTTTCAGATAGACAATGTCACAACTGTGGCATACATCAATCATCAAGGAGGGACTCACAGTCCTCTGGCTATGAAAGAAGTATCTCGAATTTTGGTTTGGGCGGAATCCAGCTCCTGTCTAATCTCTGCGGTTCATATCCCAGGTATGGACAATTGGAAAGCGGATTATCTCAGTCGCCAAACGTTGCACCTGGGCGAATGGTCTTCACCCAGAGGTATTTCCTCAGATTGTTCAAATGTGGGAACTCTCAGAAATAGATCTGATGACTTCTCATCTAAACAAGAAACTTCCCTGGTATCTGTCCGGATCCAGGGATCCTCGGGCGGAGGCAGTGGATGCATTATCTCTTCCTTACAAGTGTCATCCTGCCTATATCTTTCCGCCTCTAGTTCTTCTTCCAAGGGTATTCTCTAATATTCTTAAGGAATGCTCGTTTGTCCTGCTGGTAGCTCCAACATGGCCTCACAGGTTTTGGTATGCGGATCTTGTCCGGATGGCCTCTTGCCAGCTGTGGACTCTTCCGTTAAGACCAGTCTTTCTGTCTCAAGGTTCTTTTTTCCATCAGGATCTCAAAACCTTAATTTTAAGGTGTGGAGTTTGAACGCTTGATTCTTGGTCAAAGAGGTTTCTCTGACTCTGTGATTGATACTATGTGACAGGCTCGTAAATCTGTATCTAGAGAGATATATTATAGAGTCTGGAAGACTTATATTTCTTCAGGATGGTTTAGATAAAGGTTTGTCCGCAAGTTTCTTGAAAGACAAATCTCTGCTCTTTCTGTTCTTTTTCACAGAAGGATTGCTAATCTTCCTGATATTCATTGTTTTGTACAAGCTTTGGTTCGTATAAAACCTGTCATTAAGTCAATTTCTCCTCTTTGGAGTTTGAATTTGGTTCTGGGGGCTCTTCAAGCTTCTCCTTTTGAACCCATGCATTCTTTGGTCGTTATATTACTTTCTTGGAAAGTTTTTTGTTTCTTTTGGCCATCTCTTCTGCCAGAAGAGTCTCTGAATTATCTACTCTTTTTTGTGAGTCTCCTTTTCTGATTTTGCATCAGGATAAGGCGGTGCTGCGAACTTCTTTTGAATTTTTTACCTAAGGTTGTGAATTCTTACAACATTAGTAGAGAAATTGTGGTTCCTTCATTATGTCCTAATCCTATGAATTCTAAGGAGAAATCATTGCATTCTTTGGATGCTGTTAGAGCTTTGTAATATTATGTTGAAGCTACTATGTCTTTCCGAAAGACTTCTAGTCTATTTGTCATCTTTTCCGGTTCTAGAAAAGACCAGAAAGCTTCTGCCATTTCTTTGGCATCTTGGTTGAAATCTTTATTTCATCATGCCTATGTTGAGTCGGGTAACACTCCGCCTCAAAGGATTACAGCTCATTCTACTAGGTCAGTTTCTACTTCCTGGGCGTTTAAGAATGAAGCTTCGGTTGATCAGATTTGCAAAACAGCAACTTGGTCCTCTTTGCATACTTTTTCTAAATTCTACCATTTTGATGTGTTTTCTTCTTCTGAAGCAGTTTTTGGTAGAAACGTACTTCAGGCAGTGGTTTCAGTTTGAATCTTCTGCTTATGTTTTTTTCATTAAAATTTTATTCTGGGTGTGGATTATTTTCAGCAGGAATTGGCTGTCTTTATTTTATCCCTCCCTCTCTAGTGACTCTTGTGTGGAAAGATCCACATCTTGGGTAATCATTATCCCATACGTCACTAGCTCATGGACTCTTGCTAATTACATGAAAGAAAACATAATTTATGTAAGAACTTACCTGATAAATTCATTTCTTTCATATTAGCAAGAGTCCATGAGGCCCGCCCTTTTTTGTGGTGGTTTTGATTTTTTTGTATAAAGCACAATTATTCCAATTCCTTATTTTATATGCTTTCGCACTTTTTTCTTATCACCCCACTTCTTGGCTATTCGTTAAACTGAATTGTGGGTGTGGTGAGGGGTGTATTTATAGGCATTTTAAGGTTTGGGAAACTTTGCCCCTCCTGGTAGGAATGTATATCCCATACGTCACTAGCTCATGGACTCTTGCTAATATGAAAGAAATGAATTTATCAGGTAAGTTCTTACATAAATTATGTTTTTTGGTGTTTAAATGTAGTTTTTATTCTTCTATCAAGTGTTTGTTATTTTAAAATAGTGCTGGTATGCACTATTTACTCTGAAACAGAAAAGGATGAAGATTTCTGTTTGTAAGAGGAAGATGATTTTAGCAGACAGTAACTAAAATCGATTGCTGTTTCCATATAGGACTGTTGAGATGAAGTAACTTCAGTTGGGGGAAACAGTTAGCAGACTTTTCTGCTTAAGATATGACTAGCCATATTTCTAACAAGACTGTGTAATGCTGGAAGGCTGTCATTTCCCCTCATGGGGACCGGTAAGCCATTTTCTTAGTCAAAAACAAACAGAATAAAGGGCTTATTATGGGCTAAAAAACTGGTAGACATTTTTATGGGGTAAATCGATTGCTTTATTTGTGCATATTATTCAAATTTAGGCTAACAATTGACATTTATAATCTTGGGGAACGTTTATAAAACGGCAGGCACTGTATTGGACCCCTTTTTCAGTCAGGGGGCCTTTCTAGTCATAGACTGAGCCTCATTTTCGCGCCATTAATGCGCAGTTGTTTTTTGAGAGCAGGGCATGCAGATGCATGTGTGAGGATCTAAGAATCTCTGAAAAAGCTTTTAGAAGGCGTCATTTGGTATCGTATTCCCCTCAGGGCTTGGTTGGGTCTTAGCAAAGACTGTATCTGGGACTGTATAGAGGTTAAATTGAAAAACGGCTCCGGTTCCGTTATTTTAAGGGTTAAAGCTCTGAAATTTGGTGTGCAATACTTTTAAGGCTTTAAGACACTGTGGTGGTAATTTTTGAACAATTCCTTCATACTTTTTCACATATTCAGTAATAAAGTGTTTGTTTGAAATTTAAAGTGACAGTAACGGTTTTATTTTAAAACGTTTTTTGTGCATTGTTGACAAGTTTAAGCCTGTTTAACATGTCTGTACCTTCAGATAAGCTATGTTCTATATGTATGAAAGCCAATGTGTCTCCCCATTTAAATTTATGTGATAATTGTGCCATAGCGTCCAAACAAAGTAAGGACAGTACTGCCACAAATAATGATATTGCCCAAGATGATTCCTCAAATGAGGGGAGTAAACATGATACTACATCATCTCCTACTGTGTCTACACCAGTTTTGCCCATGCAGGAGGCCCCTAGTACATCTAGTGCGCCAATACTTATTATCATGCAACAATTAACGGCTGTAATGGATAACTCCATAGCAAATCTTTTATCCAAAATGCCTACTTATCAGAGAAAGCGCGATTGCTCTGTTTTAAACACTGAAGAGCTAGAGGACGCTGATGATAATTGTTCTGTCATACCCTCACACGAATCTGAAGGGGCCATGAGGGAGGTTTTGTCTGAGGGAGAAATTTCAGATTCAGGAAAAATTTCTCATCAAGCTGAACCTGATGTTGTGACATTTAAATTTAAATTAGAACATCTCCACGCACTGCTTAAGGAGGTGTTATCTACTCTGGATGATTGTGACAATTTGGTCATTCCAGAGAAATTATGCAAGATGGACAGGTTCCTAGAGGTTCCGAGGCTCTAAACAAACGCACTAGTATTCCTATCGAAGATAGTTGTGCTTTCAAAGATCCTATGGATAAAAAATTGGAAGGTTTGCTTAAAAAGATTTTTGTACAGCAAGGCTACCTTCTACAACCAATTTCATGCATTGTTCCTGTCACTACGGCAGCGTGGTTCTGGTTCGAGGAACTAGAAAAGTCGCTCAGTAGAGAAACTCCATATGAGGAGGTTATGGACAGAGTTCACGCACTTAAATTGGCTAACTCTTTTATTTTAGATGCCGCTTTGCAATTAGCAAAATTAGCGGCGAAAAATTCAGGGTTTGCTATTGTGGCACGCAGAGCGCTTTGGCTAAAGTCTTGGTCAGCGGATGTGTCATCCAAGACAAAATTGCTTAACATCCCTTTCAAGGGTAAAACTTTATTTGGACCAGAATTGAAAGAGATTATTTCAGACATCACTGGGGGAAAGGGCCACGCCCTTCCACAGGATAGGTCTTTTAAGGCTAAAAATAAGCCTAATTTCTTCTGTTAAGTGTGATCAGTCCACGGGTCATCATTACTTGTGGGATATTAACTGCTCCCCTACAGGAAGTGCAAGAGGATTCACCCAGCAGAGTTGCTATATAGCTCCTCCCCTCTACGTCACCTCCAGTCATTCTCTTGCACCCAACGACTAGATAGGACGTGTGAGAGGACTATGGTGATATATTTAGTTTTTATATCTTCAATCAAAAGTTTATTTTATAATAGCACCGGAGTGTGTTATTCCTTCTCTGGTAGAATTTGAAGAAGAATCTGAGTTTTTCTATGATTTTAGCCGGAGTAGTTAAGATCATATTGCTGTTTCTCGGCCATCTGAGGAGAGGTAAACTTCAGATCAGGGGACAGCAGGCAGATTAATCTGCAAAGAGGTATGTAGCAGTTTATTATTTTCTGACATGGAATTGATGAGAAAATCCTGCCATACCGTTATAATGTAAACTCAGCCTTGAATGCAGTAGATGTAGCTGATATCAGGCTGTCATGTATGTATATTTTACACTTCAGTTTTCTGGGAAATGGTACTTCTCTGGCTTTTAAACTGTATACATAGACTTAACCTATTTTGCAGGGACTTGCAATAGGTTTTAAATGACAATTAATTATTGAGGTAAAACGTTTTTTTGCTGGCATGTAAAAACGTTTTTTTCTCTGAGGTACTGGGTGAAAAAATGTTTTGGGCACTTTTTTTTCCACTTGGCAATAGTTTTGATTTAAATTAGAGCAGTTCACTGATCCCTCTCACTGTTATGTGTGTGGGGGAGGGGCCATTTTTGGCGCTTTTACTATGCATCAGAAAAACTCAGTCAGAGGTTCATTTTCTTCCTGCATGATCCGGTTCATCTCTACAGAGTTCAGGGATCTCAAGAGTCTTTTTTGAGGGAAGTAATCATTACAGCAGAGCTGTGCTGATTGTATTGACTGTGATATAAAAAACGTTTATTTGTGTATTTTTTTCTGCTGCCTGGGTTAGTTATCATTTGCTGAGGGGAACAATCCTTTGCTAAAACTGTATATTCTGACAAAGATTGATGCTATAACTTAATTATTTTATCTGTTATAATATTTTCTGTGCTTCTTAAAGGCACAGTTCGTTTTCATATTATTTGTAAATTACTTTGAAAAGTATTTCCAAGTTGCTGTTTATTTGCTAGTGTGTTAAACATGTCTGATTCAGAGGAATATCTCTGTGCTATATGTGTTAATGCCAAAGTGGAGCCCAATAGAAATTTATGTACTAAATGTATTGATGCTACTTTAAAAAATAGTCAATCTGTACAAATTGAACATATTTCACCAAACAACGAGGGGAGAGTTATGCCGACTAACTCGCCTCACGTGTCAGTACCTGCATCTCCCGCTCAGGAGGTGCGTGATATTGTAGCGCCGAGTGCATCTGGGCGGCCATTACAAATCACATTACAAGATATGGCTACTGTTATGACTGAAGTTTTGGCTAAACTACCAGAACTAAGAGGTAAATGTGATCACTCTGGGATGAGAACAGAGTGCGCTGATAATGCAAGGGCCATGTCTGATACTGCGTCACAGTTTGCAGAACGTGAAGACGGAGAGCTTCATTCTGTGGGTGACGGTTCTGATCCAAATAAACTGGACTCAGACATTTCAAATTTTAAATTTAAGCTTGAGAACCTCCGTGTGTTACTAGGGGAGGTATTAGCGTCTCTGAATGATTGTAACACAGTTGCAATCCCAGAAAAAATGTGTAGGTTGGATAAATATTTTGCGGTACCGACGAGTACTGACTTTTTTCCTATACCTAAGAGACTTACTGACATTGTTACTAAGGAGTGGGATAGACCCGGTGTGCCTTTCTCACCCCCTCCTATATTCAGAAAAATGTTTCCAATAGACGCCGCCACACGGGACTTATGGCAAATGGTCCCTAAGGTGGAGGGAGCAGTTTCTACTTTAGCCAAGCGTACCACTATCCCAGTGGAGGATAGCTGTGCTTTTTCAGATCCAATGGATAAAAAATTAGAGGGTTACCTTAAGAAAATGTTTGTTCAACAAGGGTTTATATTGCAACCTCTTGCATGTATTGCGCCTGTCACGGCTGCAGCAGCATTTTGGTTTGAGTCTCTGGAAGAGACACTTCAATCATCCACACTAGATGACATCACACACAAACTTAAATTCCTTAAGTTAGCTAATTCATTTATTTCAGATGCCGTAGTACATTTAACTAAACTTGCGGCTAAAAATTCAGGATTCGCCATTCAGGCACGCAGAGCTCTGTGGCTAAAATCCTGGTCAGCTGATGTTACGTCTAAATCTAAATTGCTTAATATTCCTTTCAAAGGGCAGACCTTATTCGGGCCCGGCTTGAAAGAGATTATTGATGACATTACAGGAGGTAAAGGTCATGCCCTGCCTCAGGACAAGGCCAAAGCCAAGGCTAGACAGTCCAATTTTCGTTCCTTTCGTAATTTCAAAGCAGGAGCAGCATCAACTTCCTCTGCACCAAAACAGGAAGGAGCTGTTGCTTGCTACAGACAAGGCTGGAAACCTAACCAGTCCTGGAACAGGGGCAAACAGGCCAGAAAACCTGCTGCTGCCCCTAAGACAGCATGAATTGAGGGCCCCCGATCCGGGACCGGATCTAGTGGGGGGCAGACTTTCCCTCTTCGCCCAGGCTTGGGCAAGAGATGTTCAGGATCCCTGGGCGTTAGAGATCATATCTCAGGGATACCTTCTGGACTTCAAATCCTCTCCCCCAAGAGGGAGATTTCATCTCTCAAGGTTGTCAACAAACCTAACAAAGAAGGAAGCGTTTCTACGCTGCGTACAAGATCTTTTATTAATGGGAGTGATCCATCCAGTTCCGCGGTTGGAACAAGGACAAGGGTTTTACTCAAATCTGTTTGTAGTTCCCAAAAAAGAGGGAACCTTCAGGCCAATCTTGGATTTAAAGATCCTAAACAAATTCCTAAGAGTTCCATCGTTCAAGATGGAAACTATTCGAACAATTTTGCCCATGATCCAAGAGGGTCAGTACTTGACCACAGTGGATTTAAAGGATGCTTACCTTCACATACCGATTCACAGAAGTCATTACCGGTATCTAAGGTTTGCCTTTTTAGACAGGCATTACCAGTTTGTAGCTCTTCCATTCGGACTGGCTACGGCTCCAAGAATCTTCACAAAGGTTCTGGGCACTCTTCTGGCGGTACTAAGACCGCGAGGAATTTCAGTAGCTCCGTACTTAGACGACATACTGATACAAGCTTCAAGCTTTCAAACTGCCAAATCTCATACAGAGATAGTACTGGCATTTCTAAGGTCGCATGGATGGAAAGTGAACGAAGAGAAAAGTTCTCTCTTTCCACTCACAAGAGTTCCCTTCCTGGGGACTCTGATAGATTCTGTAGAAATGAAGATTTACCTGACAGAGGACAGGTTAACAAAACTTCAAAAT